>NW_015639765.1:180959-193961 GCF_001515625.1 Sinocyclocheilus rhinocerous | reverse complement strand
AAGATCAATGTTCTAGAGCAGCGGTTCTCAATCCTGTTCCTCGCTTCCCCCTGCTCTGCACACGCTCTCTCTCTCTCTCTCTCTCTCATTCAGCTCAGCTCCAGCAATGAACTGTTACAATTATACACTTATTTTCATATAGCTATGAGAAGCGTTAAACATGGACAGTTGCTGTACTGTATTAAAGCTTTAATCAGGATAAAACCGTATATTAAAAGCTAACATAAGCAGTAGCATTTACAAATAACAGCGTATCTAAAAGTATGAGACAACAACAAACAAAAAGCATAGGCCTACTATTAAAAGCCGTGCTTGCACAGGTTCTGCACGATCCTCTTCAATAATATCCTCTGCTTCTCAATCGGTAGCTATGAGAAGCGTTAAAGATGGACGCGCGTGCAGTTGCTGTACTGTATTAAAGTTTTAATCAGGATTAAACCGTATATTAAAAGCTAACATAAGCAGTAGCATTTACAAATAACAGCGTATCTAAAAGTATGAGACAACAACAAACAAAAAGCATAGGCCTACTATTAAAAGCCGTGCTTGCACAGGTTCTGCACGATCCTCTTCAATAATATCCTCTGCTTCTCAATCGGGCTCAAACTGATAAGCAATATTAACGACGCCATTGTTTACAATACACCAGAGCACATGCCGCTGAGGGGAGGGGCGGGACGTTTAGATGCGCACTAGGGCTGCACGATAAGTCGCAATTTTTTGCGCAGCTCGTCAGTGAACAACGACTCTGTGTAGTTAATGCTGCTCAATGTGAAAGCACGCACGTGATGGAGATTTACCGCTGATTACAGAACCGGCTTTCTGACAAGATGCGAGTTAAATATCGCATGCGATTTATCGTGCAGCCCTAATGCGCACTAGAGGCGGTTTAGCCAATCACAACACACTGGGCTAGCTAACCAATCAGAGCCCATCACCTATTTCTGAGGGAGGGGCTTCATAAAAGAAGGAAATGATAAGGGTGTTTCTCAGAGAAGGGACAGAGCGGTGTGGAATAAAGGTAAATTATGTGAAAAATGAGTTTTTTTTTAAAAACAAAGCATTAACACATGTTGAACCACCCCTTTAACTTCAAGCAATTCTCTGCTATATGCGTCAAGGCAGCGAGATTTTGACGGTATGATAACCTTAGGCAAAAAAAATATCACGGTTTCACGGTATGACGGTATTGTCGTTACAGCTCTAAAATGTTATTTTTAAATGACTGGGTAAAAAAAAAGAAGCTTTTTTCCACTGAACACAATATATTTAGTTTTTGAGCAACATACAAAAATATCACGGTTTCACGGTATCACGGTATTGTCGTTACAGCTCTAAAATGTTATTTTTAAATGACTGGGTAAAAAAAAAAAAAAAGTTCCGCTGAACACAATATATTTTGTTTTTGAGCAACATACAGAATATTAGGAACAGTAGAATTTGTTTATTTTTTCTTTATTTAACCTAAATCTGTAATTACAGTTATTTAATTTTAGTTATATAATTCATATACATATCATTTATATAATTTCATATCATTTAGTTATATAATTTCATATACATAATTTGATTTAATAATAACCCAATTTGAAGCAAAAACAGAATGTTCTGACTAGCTTTGTGAAATTATACTACATGCCTGAACGAAACAAACAGCAGATGTTCTGAATGAGACGCAGATTCACTCTCTGACAGCAGGGAGGCGCTTCTGGAACACCAGATACAGCGTTTCCGGAACACCAGATACAGCGTTTCCTTGGTTACCGCCGTAAACAAAGCAACACTGCGCTGAAACACTGCTTTAATATGAACTATACTGAGATGAGATGAACAGAAAATACCACGTAAACTTTTCTGAAGACAGTCAGTTGCCCTCAGAAACAGATTCATATAAACCCCCAAATCAATATTGAGTATTTTCTTCCAATAGTTTGTGCATCATGAACCATGAGTGATCTGCCTGCTACAGTATTTTTCTCTGTGTGTCTGTCTTCAGCATCTCTGGCCTGTGTTAAAGGGTGTTTACAGACTTCATATTTTCACATAAATTACATTTTGAAAAATGATTGCATTGCAATGCAGTTTTGTGCAAGTCCAGAACAGAGACAAGCTGCAATAAGACAAAAAACGGCCGGTTGTCGATCACGTAAGTTCCAGGGGCAGCTCCTTAAGTTTGGCCGTGACGGGCCGTCCTACACACACACGTGACTGACCGCTCGCTCGCATCAACAGGAGGAGGAGGGTCGTGTTACTCTACACTGAGCTCAGCCTGAGGGATTCCTACACTTTCTGAGGAGACATGAAATACAGCGCATACCGCAGGAACGGTATAACGGAAAATATTAGTGGTTTTGAAACAGTGACATTTTCAAATCGCGGTATACCTTGAAATATATCGGGTATATCGGCCCATGCCTAATTCCGATATCGCATACCGCTGCGATATCACGATATTTACATTTGCGATATTTCGATCATTTCAATATATCGTGCAGCTCTAATTCAATGCAGATTTCACAGCAGGTCCATTTGTCAATAGACGAAATCCAGCCGCTGAAATTACATCAATGCTCAGTTCACTGTATATTTCGGATTCTGATGAGAATGATGATGATGAGGATGAGGATGAAAGTTTTATAATTAATGTTAATGTGGTTCAGACAATGTAATCAGACATAGTCTTAAAAGTGGCCCTTAGTTCAAAAGTGCAGTCAGTTGAAAACGACTTCAAACAATCAGTTGAAAGCTCCCTTAATCGTGAAGCAAGTTTCAGGGAGGCAGTGGACACTAGCCTAGCGGAGATGGAGGAGTACAGTGGGGAAAATATTTATTTGATCTCCTGCTGATTTTGTAAGTTTGCCCACTTACAAAGAAATGAAGGGTCTGTCATTTTTATGGTAGGTCTTTACAGATCCTTTCTAAATCCTTAAGGTTTCTTGGCTCTCGAAGTCTCAGCTCCCTCCACAGATTTTCTATAGGATTGAGGTCTGGAGACTGGCTAGGCCACTCCATGACCTTAATGTGCTTCTTCTTGAGCCACTCCTTTGTTGCCTTGGCAGTATGTTTCGGGTCATTGTCATGCTGGAAGACCCATCCATGACCCATCTTCAGTGTTCTGGCTGAGGAAAGGAGGTTCTCTTCCAAGATTTTTCAGTACATGGCCCCGTCCATTTGCCCCTCAATGCGGTGAAGTCGTCCTGCACCCCTAGCAGAAAAACGGCCCCAAAGCATAATGCTTCCACCTCCATGCTTGACTGTAGGGATGGTGTTCTTGGGGTCATAGTCAGCATTTCTCTCCCTCCAAACACGGCGAGTCGAGTTAATTCCAAAGAGCTCAATTTTGGTCTCATCTGACCACAGCACTTTCTCCCAAGCCTTCTCTGAATCATTTTGATGTTCTTTGGCTAATTTTAAATGGGTCTGTACATGTGCCTTCTTGAGCAAGGGGACCTTGCAGGCGCTGCAGGATTTCAGTCCATTGCGGCGTAGTGTGTTACCAATGTTTTGCTTGGTGACTGTGGTCCCAACTGCCTTAAGATCATCAACAAGCTCCTCCCATGTAGTTCGGGGCTGGTCCCGCACCTTTCTCATGATCATCCTTACCCCATGAGGCAAGATCTTGCACGGGGCTCCAGACCATGGCCTGGATGCTTTGATGCTCTGACATCCTTTGACAGCTCTTTGGTCTTGCCCATAGTGGTGGGAGAGGTTGGAATGGAAGATACAGATTGTGTGGAGAGGTGTATTATACACCTAACGAGCTGACATTAGGAGTAACTTCTTAAAGTGGCAGGACTAATCTGTGTTCCACATGGGCACATAACCAATCTGTGGGAGCCAGAATTCTTGCTGGTTGGTAGGGGATCAAATACTTATTTCACTCACTGAAATGCAAATCAATTTCTAACCTTTATATAATCTCTATCAAAACAACTGCAGACAAGCTTATTGAAAATGCAAATTCATTAATTCATTATATGCCAGCTGGAGGCACTTTTGGAGCAGCAGAAATATAACAGTGTCCCACGGTAACGGGGTGAAGAGTGGCTGCTGTCCACACACATTCACATCAATAAACCAAGATTTGCTTCACCTGGATTAAGTATTAGAATTTTTTGTTTTTTTATTGTAAAAACATGGGGAAGTATAGCCAAAGATCAAGTCTCTCACACTTGAAATAATGAACTAATTCTAAACCCTGAGTAAAAGGCATCCTGGGTAATCTTATTTTATGTTTCACATGGCTCAGACTGAAGTTCACAATTAATCCTGATTATTCATAATATGATTTGTCACACTGTACATTCCTAAACCCTGGGTTACTGTTCTTATTTGCATAATTGCAGTGTCAACAGTCATTACTAGATAAGGACAAATTAACTTTTGGTTTTCAGCCATTGAAAATGGGTAGGATTCAACAAATTAGACATATTGCCACATCGAGATCCTCATATCTCTGGGATTGAACCATATAGGGACTTGAAAATGAAGATTCCAAAAGAAAAGTTTATTAACCCTCTAAGCGCCAAAGTCGCAAAATTGCGACCATGCAAATTAGATGAGTATATTTACGGCCCACATAAACTTTCGGTCATGCCCAACATTTTTCTAATTTACAGTAGATCTCTATCTTTAAGCCCTTTCAAGCCACAAGCTTTTGAAATCTTGATGTCAAAATCCAGCATTTTTTCAAAAAAACCCTGGCTATCAACATTTTAACAGGATTCGTACTGTTGAGTGTATTTTAATTTAGTTTAAAATAAATTATTTTTTACCTGTATAAAATAGTCCATTTGCAGTACAGCACTATAATCCATTTGTTTTACCACCCCAGCCCCATAAAAATCACAATACCTCATGAGCATTTGTCCTGAAAATATTATTTTTAATTGTTGAACATTTTCTTTTTAAATGAACAAATTAAAATATAGCTGCAAGCAGCGATGAAGGGCCCAAGTCCTTCACCCCAGTGGCATCAGGAAAATGGTGCACAGCGGCCACATGCATTTACAGTAACTTTCTGGCAGTCTGGTTTTAAGGGTTACAGCAATGAAAGGGTTACACTATAACATCAAGAGTGTGAAACACACACACACAAAGGGAACAATATATAAAACCTTGGTAACACTTTATCATAAGGTTTCATTTGTTAACATTAACAATATTTATATAGCATTTATTAATTTTAGTAAATATTGTTCAAAACTTACTAACACTTATTAATTAAAATCTATGATCTATAAACATTTTAAAAATGATTTTAATGATCTATAAGCATTTGTGAAATAATTACATAACCAACCGCCACCCTGGTGGCATCAGGAAAACAGTGCACAGCGGGCACATGCATTTACAGTAACCCTCTGGCAGTCTGGTTTTAAGGGATACAGCAATAAAAGGGTTACACTATAACATCAAGAGTGTGAAACACACACACACAAAGGGAACAATATATAAAACCTTGGTAACACTTTATCATAAGGTTTCATTTGTTAACATTAACAATATTTATATAGCATTTATTAATTTTAGTAAATATTGTTCAAAACTTACTAACACTTATTAATTAAAATCTATGATCTATAAACATTTTTAAAATGATTTTAATGATCTATAAGCATTTGTGAAATAATTACATAAAACTATATTTACCAGTACAGTACATATTAACTTATTCTATGTGTTGGTTTGTCATTATAACTAATTGAAACTGTGTAGTACAGGATCAGGCTTAAAACATTTATTATTCCATAACCTTAGTATTACAGCCTTCATCTGTCAGCTGAAATGTCTAATAGTTTTTAATTTGATGTTTGCCCTCAAAGCATTATAAATTTATGAAAATATGCTAATTTCCTCAGAATGACTTGTTCTCCATATGTAAAAAGTTTTGAAGAGTTTGGGTAATGCGCTTTAAAGATATAAGAAAATTATTGTTTCCTTTTTTACTTTTAATATAATAATTTGTCATGGCAACACTGTTCAAGATATCCAAAAGGGTTAGAGAGCTTCATGCAAAGAGCCACACGCATCTCCCAACGGTTGTCAGCCTGCCAGCCTGATGAAGCGGTCCCCCAGTACCAGAACCCATGCAAGTGGATTCCACCAGACTCACTCGCGTTAAATGCGCTCGCCGCCTAGCAGCTGGACTATGCCTGTACTGCGCTGCTCCAGGCCATTTCATTCAAGCCTGCCCCGTTAGGTCCCCACGCCCTGCGGTGAGTACCATTCAACTCGAACCAGTAATCTCAACTTTATCCTTGTTACCAGTACAACTACTCACTGCCGATTGTTCTGTTTCAGTCTCCGCCCTCGTCGACTCGGGCTCTTCGGGCAATTTCATATCACGAGACCTCCTAAGCCGCCTCCATCTGCCCCGCCAACGTCAGGCCCAAGAGCTCTGAGTCAAGACCATTCAGGGAAAACCGCTAGGGCGTGGGCGGGTCAACTACCGAACTACCGATGAAGCTGAAGATCGGATGTCTGCATGAGGAGACTGTCACATTTCTGGTACTGGAGGGATCCACCGTCGATATCATCCTGGGACGCCCCAGACTCACTCTCCACTCTCCAGAAGTCAGATGGGAACCTTGTGAAGTTACTCGCTGGAGCGAGTCGTGCCGGCAAAACCGTCTCGTGGCGATCCCCAAACCGTCTGCGTGTCTAGTTCGAGCCCAAGTTGCCTCCACCCTATTCGAGAGTCTGGAACCTCAAGAAACACCCACTGTCCCATCTGACTATGTAGCGTTCCAGGATGTTTTTAGTAAGCAGGCCGCCACCCGCCTTCCACCTCATCGGCCATGGGACTGTGCCATCGACCTGCTGCCTGGGATGAAACTTCCCAAGGGTAGAGTATACCCTCTGTCCATCCCAGAGCGCAAGGCCATGAAGGATTACATCCAGGAGGCTCTCAAACAGGGATTCATCCAACCATCCACCTCACCAGCTGCCTCGAGCTTCTTCTTCGTGGGCAAGAAGGATGGGGCCTTGAGGCCGTGTATCGATTATCGCATGCTAAACTCCCAGACGGTAAAGCTGCCATACCCACATCCCCTGGTCCCAGCCGCCCTCGAGGAACTCCGTGGAGCCCGCATCTTCTCAAAGTTGGACCTGCGGAGCACGTACAACCTCGTTCGTATCCGGGAAGGCGACGAGTGGAAGACGGCATTCATAACTCACGCAGGCCACTATGAATATCGGGTCATGCCGTATGGCCTAGCTAACTCAACGTCAGTCTTCCAAGGCTTCATGAACGAGGTGTTCCGGGAGTTCCTTTATCGCTTCGTGATAGTCTATATCAATGATATTCTCATATATTCCCGGAACCTGGCCGAACATCGCCACCACGTGAAGCAGGTCCTCCAGAGGCTCCGACAACATCACCTTTACCTTAAACTGGAGAAGTGCGAATTCCATCGCTCCACGGGTTCAGTTCCTCGGTTATGTCATCACCCGGGATGGGATTCAGATGGACCAGGGGAAGGTAACAGCCATCAAGGAGTAACCACAGCCCCAAACTGTTAAGGACCTGCACTGTTAAGGACCTGGGGTAGAAGTTTGGATTCGCAAACTTCTACAGAAGGTTTATCAAGAACTTCAGCATACTCACGGCTCCTCTTACCTCCCTGCTCCGAGGAAAGCCCAAGTCCCTGTCCTGGAGCCCCAATGCCCACGAAGCATTCGACCAGCTCAAGGAAGCCTTCAGCACAGCCCCAATCCTTTGTCATCCTGATCCCCAAGCTCCCTTTGTGGTGGAAGTGGACGCCTCCTCCACCAGAGTCGGGGCCGTGCTGTCGCAGCACTATGGTGAGCCTCCCAGCCTCCATGCTTGCGCTTACTTTTCCAGAAAACTGACCCCAGGGGAGCAGAACTACGACATCGGCAACCGGGAACTGCTCACCATCAAACTAGCTCTGGAGGAGTGGTGTCACTGGCTGGAGGGGGAGCCCATCATCCTTTCACTGTCATCACCGACCATAAAAATCCGCAATATCTCAGAGATGCTAAAAGACTCAACCCACGTCAAGCCAGTTGGGCATTGTTCTTTACTCAGTTCCAGTTCACCATCACTTACCGTTCCGGAAATCGCAACTGCAAAGCCGATGCCCTATCGCTCCTGCACTCTCCCGACACACCAACCGAACCGGAACCCATTCTCCCTCCAGCTCTGATAGTCAGCCCCATTCAATGGAACATCTCCAAAGACATCCTTGACGACACTCGCACTGAGCCTGCTCCGCTGGGAGGCCCAGAAGGGAAAACCTATGTCCCAACATCACAACGCCAAACCCTTCTGGGCTCAGTTCACAGAGTACCTGGCTCTGGACACCCAGGCAGCAAACGGACCCTCTCGCTCCTCCAAGCCCGGTACTGGTGGCCCAGTATGGCCCAGGATGTCACCAGGTGGTCCGAAGCTTCTCAGTCTGTGCCATGTCTCAAACTCCTCGTCATCTTCCCGTAGGCAAGCTTGTCCTGCTGCCCATACCACGGAGACCCTGGTCCCACATAGGAGTGGATTTCTTGACTGACCTACCCATCTCCGACGGACACACCTGTATCCTCGTCGTAGTCGACTGTTTCTCTAAGGCCTGTAAATTTATACCCCTCAAAGGTCTGCCAACAGCACTAGAAACTGCAGAGTGCTTATTTACCCATGTTTTTAGAAACTACGGCATCCCGGAAGATGTGGTCTCAGACCGGGGTCCCCAGTTCATCTTCCGTGTATGGAAAGCCTTCTTCCGACTCCTGGGAGTGACCGTGAGCTTGTCATCTGGGAACCATCCTCAGACGAATTGCCAGACTGAGCGAAGGATCCAGGAGCTCGGGCATTACCTCCAATCATACTGTCACGAAGATCAGCACAGCTGGAGCCGTTTCCTCACCTGGGCCGAGTATGCACAAAACTCCCTCAGACAGAACACCACCGGCATGACCCCCTTTCAGTGCATACTCTGCTACCAACCCCCGCTCTTCCCATGGACAGAGGAGCCCTCGGAGGTTCCAGCTGTGGACTACTGGTTCCGGGCGAGCGAGAGCGTGTGGGACTCCGCTCACGTCCACCTACAACAAGCAGTGCGGAGGCACAAGGCCTTCGCAGATGCCCGGTGCACCTCTACTCCTACTTACCAGCCTGGAGACGGATGTACCTCCTCCTCCTGAAATCCTGGACCAGCCCTCCGTTTTCCAGGTCAGGGACCTTCTGGATTCACAGCGACGGGGCGGCCGACTGGAATATCTAGTCGACTGGGAAGGATACGGACTGGAGGAGAGGTCCTGGGTGGCCCGGGATGTTATACTAGACCCATCATTGCTGGAGGAGTTTCACCACACCCATCCTAATCGTCCCGCACCCTGAGGTGGAGGCCACCCTCGTCGCCGCATGAGGGCGTCAGGAGCCGCCCCTGGAGGAGGGGGTAATGTCAGGGAGTCTCTGCCTTCACAGTCACCTACGTCACCTCAGTCACCAGCCCCGACACACACCAGATCGCAATCACCTGAGTACTGATCACCCACACCTGCAGAGACTCATTAAGCGCACTATATCCCTGAACTCCTCTCACTGCCTCACTGTCCGGTCTATCACTGTCCGGTCTACCGTTCACCAGCTTGAACTTAGCCTGACTCCTACCTGTGTCTGACCTGTTTGTTTACTTACCCCTAGAAGCTCCATTGATCCTGTTCTCCTACGATCCAGTTCTCATCATCCCCAGATACCTGCAAAGGATACCAATCCTGTTCTCCTACGATCCCGTTCTCATCATCCCCGGATACCTGCAAAGGATACCAACTCAATACCCAGAGCTAAGAACCCAAGAACTCTCTACCTTCTCATACTCACCTGTCATCAACTTGCTCTCCGATTTGTCAATAAACCCTCCTGTTTGCATCCTTACCTTGTCTCTGGCTCGTAGTGTGACAAATATAAGATGATGATTTCAAAGCATTTTAAAAAAATGATATTTCCTTGTTGCCATAAGTGGTTGCCAGTATATGGACTTTTTTTTGCTGTAACCCTTAAAACCAGACTGCCAGAGGGTTGCTGTAAATGCATGTGCCTGCTGTGCACTATTTTTCTGATGCCACTGGGGTGGCGATTTGGCTGGTGGCTTGGGCCCGTCATCGCTGCTTGCAGCTATATTTCCTTTGTTGAAATGATTCTTTGTGCAAGGTAGAAAATAATATTGTCTTTACTATGATTTTTAAATATACTAAATTACATGTTTAATATTTAAAATAATTAGTGCCATGGTGTTTTGTGAGAATGGCCCACTTTAGACGCTGACACAGCCAAAATGTGCCACCAGAGAAGCACTGGACTAAAATAATGCAATTGAACATGAAATATTATAGATTCTGGAATAATTATAGTACTCAAGAAGAGGTGAGAATGAAAAGTACCCAGATGTGTTCTTGTTATCGAGAACACATCAAGTGCAGACTTGAAGTAATCGAATCGAATCCTGTTTGCTTTCATTATTTTACAAAAGCGCGTTTTGTTTTTATTGTGAGTGCACATAAATAAACGTAGTCTTTATAGATTTTAAAGATTTATTACTCTTATCTGAGTATTTTAAGAGCAAGTGACTGCACCGGCGCCTCCATCTGTCCTGCAGTGAGCGCTAATGTTCAGCTTCCACACAGACACTTGAATAGCGGACATTTATCTAGGTTAACTTTAGATTGAGCAGCCATGTGAAGTTGCTAATACTTACATATTTCAGATGATAAGCCATATTTGTGGTGGATGATTGATAGGCGAGTGTTTGGATGTCCTGCCGGATGTACTGTATTACCATAGATCAGCCGTTAACAATCTGCGTGACTTTGCCAATGTGCACGGATGAATCTAATGTTTTGAGGAGTATGTGTGGCAGTCAGTCACCGCACCGGTGTGGATATTTACTGTACTTCGCAATCACAGATTCTAGCCTACGTCTTGGAATATGACCCAAATATGAATTTTCACCGTATATTGCCATCTGAACAAGTAAGTAACAAGTCTGTTTTGTGAATCCCGCATTGAACTCCCCGAGATTAGAGAAGCAGTCGTCAGTAGAATAATGTGTTTGTGGGCGGGGTCAAGTTGTTCGCGGCCGGCCAACGTAGAACATAGGCGCGCATTATGCAAATGTGTTACCCTGTGACGTGTAGCCGTCACAGAAGTGGGATTCGAATTACTAACGACTCGTCTAGGCTGTACAGAGTCGATTCTTTATTTTGGGAGACAATAACTTTGTTTATCGTGCACTTTCAGCTTTACAACTTTGCAGATCGTTTACATTCACATACAGCTACATTAAACACTGCATGAAAGGCAATATTGGAAATGGCATAATAGGGGCACTTTAATATATATTCAAAGAGTTAGAAACGTGAGATAATGTGCTTGTTAATGTTTGCTAATAAACTTATTAAAAATTAGATAATGTTCAAAAAAATCATAATTTTATGTGAGTTAAAATGCTTACAAAAATCATTAAACTTTCAATTCCATATGATCAAGCACTTGTTGAAAATCTACAAATGATTTTAACAGATGTTATAAAATGATTAAAAGTGTGTTAATGCACAACACTTTAGCTGTTATTGAGGTGTGATACGGGTAAGGTTAGGGACAGGTTTGGTGGTATGGGTAGGTTTAAGGGTTGGTTAAAGTGTTAACAGTGTACAGGGGTCAATTTGATTATTATAAGGGAACACGGTTCAATCTGTTGTTTAGGGCTGCCTCCTAATAGTCGACTAATCGTTAGTCAACCAGAAGAGGCTTGGTAGACAAAAAATTCATTAGTCGTTTAGTCGCAGAAAAAAAAAACACATTGGCAAAGTCAGGCAGATCGTTAACGGCTGATCTATGGTAATACAGTACATCCGTCAGGACATCCAAACGCTCGCCTATCAATCATCCACCACAAATATGGCTTATCATCTGAAATATGTAAGTATTAGCAACTTTACATGGCCGCTCAATCTAGTGTTAACCTAGATAAATGTCCGCTATTCAAGTGTCTGTGTGGAAGCTGAACATTAGCGCTCACTGCAGGACAGATGGAGACGCCAGTGCAGTCACTTGCTCTTAAAATACTCAGTAATTTTTGGTCATACAGATAAGAGTAATTCATCTTTCAAATCTGTAAAGACTGTAAAGACTGTAAAGACACAAAATGCGTTTTTGTAAAATGATGAAAGCAAACAAGATGCGCTTTCTGCCGTCTCGGTATGTGATCTTGAGCGCAAAACTCTGTGTATATCTTTGCCTTACAGACATTAAAATATATCTATAGAGAGTGAAATGTCTACTTTCAAATGAACCAATTCAAATGGAAAACAAATATTCTCAGATTATGTAATCCGTATGAAACATGCACACAGGCGCATCACTACTGCGGAGATGACAAGTTGGTGTCGCCGAGTTAATCTCTTAAACCAAAACAAAGAAAGCACTTGTTTATCAGTGAATGATTAAAATGTTAATGCAGCCTCCTTACTGTTTTTCCCTGACACATTCATAATCATAGCTTCAGCGGTGCGCTATGGCAAGTTTTATGCGTGTGCTTGAGCGCTTATTAGGCGTTGTAGGCAATTAAAGGCTACGTGCGATTAGTCGACTAATGCTTAAAATGAACGACTACTAGTCGACCAGAACAATCCTTAGTCGAGGGCAGCCCTACTGTTTATATTATATTGTTTTATAAATTAACAAGTATTTTCTTTAAAAATTATTTGTTTTATCCTGCTTAATGATATACTGAAAATTAATATTCTAATGTGAGTGTTGAGGCAATAAAAACTTTTTTTGCACCAAAATTACAATCTGTTATGTCTTTAGCAAGCATTTAGTTAAACTTAACCAGCCACCCTTTACACAAAGCTTGTTACATTAGCTAAAAGTCCAATGCCCATAAAGATACTAAATGATTGAATAGTAATCGTTTATAAACATTTATAAATGATGAATAGTTTCCACTTTAGATTGGCTACTGCAAAAACATGAACAAATGATTA
>NW_015639765.1:167687-179632 GCF_001515625.1 Sinocyclocheilus rhinocerous | reverse complement strand
TAGCTTCTGCGGTGCGCTGTAGCAAGTTTTATGCGTGTGCTTGAGCGCTTATTAGGCGTTGTAGGCAATTAAAGGCTACGTGCGATTAGTCGACTAATGCTTAAAATGAACGACTACTAGTCGACCAGAACAATCCTTAGTCGAGGGCAGCCCTACTGTTTATATTATATTGTTTTATAAATTAACAAGTATTTTCTTTAAAAATTATTTGTTTTATCCTGATACTGAAAATACTGAAAATTAATATTCTAATGTGAGTGTTGAGGCAATAAAAACTTTTTTTGCACCAAAAGTTATGTCTTTTATGTCTTTAGCAAGCATTTAGTTAAACTTAACCAGCCACCCTTTACACAAAGCTTGTTACATTAGCTAAAAGTCCAATGCCCATAAAGATCCTAAATTATTAATAAACATTTACAAATGATGAATAGTTTCAACTTTAGATTGGCTACTGCAAAAACATGAACAAATGATTAATAAATTATTAGTAAAGATGTGTAAATAGGGTAAATTCAGGTCTTTCGGGACACTTTTTGCCATTGAGATGACAGTTAATAAAGGTATTAATGATTAGTAAACATTTATAAACATTTGCAAATGATGAAGAGTTTCCACTTTAGATTGGGTACTGCAAAAACATGAAAAAATAATTAATAAATAATTAGTTAAGATGTGTAAATAGAGGTGTACACAACAAAGACCAACAAATGAAGATCATATGAACTGAAAGTTTACTGATATTTGTAAGCATTTCAATTTACATTTAAATAATCATAGGTAATCATTAGGTAATGTTTAGTAAGTTCATTAGTAAACATTAACAAAAACATTATCTCATATTTCTAGCTATGTGAATATATATTAACTAATGATCTGTTAAGCATTAAATAATGCTCGTTACTGATTTATAAATGAAAGTTATTATAAAGTGTTACCCAAAAGCATTCATGGCATGATGATGTCTACTAGAATGCAGTTCGAATGCCCCTATAAGTCAAGTTATGAAGGTAAAAGATATCCCTGTATGGGTGTTTGTTTTTTATATTTGTAAGATACTGTATGTTATAGTTAAGTAATATCACACAAGATAGAATGCTGCTTTCCCAAATATCAGTGTATGAGTGTGATCGTGAATGTGATACTGATTAGAGGTCGACTGATCGGTTTTGCAGATTAATCGGCATAGATGGTCCATTGCTGGAGTTGTCTGCAAAAATCCATACTGATAGTTTTTCCGGGTTGCGTCTGTTACTTCTGTCAATATGCAGTACGAGAGTGGCCTCTAAAGGTGGAATCAATTATGCCTTGTGTTGTTTGTTTTAACATGTGAGTGAGGCTGCACACTGTACAGAACGGGACACTTCAGATGGGGAATTAAAACATTGACAATGAACACTATTGTGCTTGTTTTCATATCATTATAAAGTAATTAATTTGTTGACCTAGATGCTGCATTAGTAAAGAAAAAACAACAGTGTGTTTGCCGTCAAGGCTGAGAGGACACCAACGTTAGTAGTACCTCAAGCGGTTAAAAAATTGTGACCAAAACACATGCAAGTCCGACACAAATGTTAAATGTCATGATTGATATCTATGTATTTGCATTAGTTTATGTCCAGTCAGTCAGTTTAATGCATTTGTTATCCAGCAAAGCTGCATATTTAAAGCTAGTTACGTGAGAAAGCGAAATATGTTCAGGTAGCCGATAGAAATCCTGCTGCGCATGCACAGAGTGCCACTCACATAGCTTCCCATTAAATTACATTATATTTGTCCCAAATCATTGTTAATGTGCAAATTTGTGTAATTTCAATGCTATGGCCTTGTGTAGATATTTTAATATGGCCAGGGTATCAATGCCTGGCCATCTTTAAGCATGACTGTTTGGATTCATATGAAGTGCTAACACTTTACAATAAGATTCCATTTGAAACATTAAGGTTCTTGCACAGGGCTCGAAATTAACTTTTTTACTTGGTAGCACTGCTTCAAGAAGTTAGCAGCACCAGCAAAAATTTAGGAGCACCAACTTAAAATTAAGGAGCACCACAAATGCCAAATTAGTGGAATGGCTGACAACATCCTGACAATTAAATTCTTCAGCAATCAAACCTGATCCTGAATTCTTTGCCACACACTTGTCCCAGCACTCCTCATTTATGCAACGATCTTGATATTTTATAGCAGATTTCAGTTGATGTTTTACAAGCAAATGGGTTGATTCTGATAACCGTTTTTGAAAATATTTATTTATTTATTTTAAGCAAGAGACAAGAATGAAAGAAATTATGTAAGGTTCTTGCACAGGGCTCGAAATTAACTTTTTTACTTGGTAGCACTGCTTCAAGAAGTTAGCAGCACCAGCAAAAATTTAGGAGCACCAACTTAAAATTAAGGAGCACCACAAATGCCAAATTAGTGGAATGGCTGACAACATCCTGACAATTAAATTCTTCAGCAATCAAACCTGATCCTGAATTCTTTGCCACACACTTGTCCCAGCACTCCTCATTTATGCAACGATCTTGATATTTTATAGCAGATTTCAGTTGATGTTTTACAAGCAAATGGGTTGATTCTGATAACCGTTTTTTAAAATATTTATTTATTTTAAGCAAGAGACAAGAATGAAAGAAATTATGAGTACAAGTTGTTTGTTTGCTCTGTTACAGGCCAAACTCTCTCTAGCCATTTAAAATTAGAGGCAACCACTGCATTTTAATTATCCAAATGATTTTGAGCCAAACAAAGATGCTGCATACATGAGCATATTCTGATTTAAATTAGATTGTATGATTTTGAAATTAGAAGCAAAACAGAATGGTCTGACGTTAGCTTTGTGAAATTATGCTACATATAACATACCTGCACGGAACAAAAATAGCAGATGGACTGAATGAGAATGCGTATTCACTCTCTGACAGCACTTTTGGAACATTCCTTGGTTACTGCTGTAAACAAAACAGCACTGCGCTTATAAACACTACTTTAAATGCATTATACAGAGGCAAGATGAAAAGAAAATGGCATTAAAATTTTTCTGAAGACAGAGATATATTCATATAATCCCCTACTCTCAATTCAATATTTAAGATTTTCTTCCAGTATTTTCGGCCGTTTACAGACTTTGTAATATTTCCAAACAAAGGACATTTTGGAAAATTATTGCAATGCAAATCCCAAAAAGAGATTGGCTGAAATAAAACAAACAAACAAAAATGGTTCTGAGTTAGGTTCCTGTCACGTGACTACAGAGCGCAGTGAAAGGGAGTGAATGACGGCTAATATTAACCAGTCTAAAATCTTCATTGAAGTTAAGAATGTAAAGATGAAGTTTAATTGGTTATGTAACGTTGGATAGAATGGTGGACCGGTCACTGTCAACTCACAGAGGCACATACTGTGCAGTAATTAGTGAACGTTTTGTAGAGAAATTAAAACAGGTTGCACCACAATAATTGTTTGCACTCACACAAATGCTCCCAAAATATATTTTGAGGTCGCACAGATTAGATTTTGGGACCATATGTGAGCAAAACAGTCACGATTTTGAACCTTGCTGTAGAAGTATTGTTCCTTGTTAGAGTGTGTTAATCTCAACATTTACTAATAGGCTATATTTTTAAATGTTAAAGTTGCATCTGCAGCTGCATCTTAATATTAATTTATTTCAGTACTGTTTTTGTTGTTGTTGTTGTTGTTGAGTGCATTTACATTCATGAACGCACATTAAGTCCCTTTACTGTTACTGCTCTCATAAAAATATATCATTGTAGTGACAGACACCACTGATACTTCAGAAAAGGCCAATGAGAATTGGCGAGTGGAATTTGCATGCCACTTCCCCAGACATATGGGTACAAATGGAGATGGCTTGCTCACTCAAGACAGTGTCCCCCTTTCAATGGGTGGTTAAGTGTTGTGGCAGGAGGGACACAATATCTTGTTCCTTCCATTAGGCAATGGATGTTACAATAGTAACGAAGATGCTCCTTATCCGGCACTCACTCATCATTGTGTCATTGTAGTCACATTAGCTACTGGGACAGTGATAAAGAAAAATTCATCATGCCCGAGTCTGTAAACAGGACCTTAACAAAGGCCAGAGACTCTGAAGACAGACGTAAAGAGGAGAAAATACTCCTGAGCAGCAGGCAGAGCAAAAACTCACTGTTCACGATTCTCGAAATATAGGAAGAAAATATAAATATTGAATTGGGGGTGAGGGGTTATATGAATGTATCACTGAAGGGAATTGACTGTCTTCAGAAAAGCTTTGATAGCAATAGCATTTTATTCATCTCTTACCTCTGTATAAAGTAGTACTTACAAGTGCAGCGCTGCTTTGTTTAACCAAGGAAACGCTATATTGCTGCTGTTCCATAAGCGCCACCTGCTGTCAGAGAGGAAATTTGCATCTCATTCAGCCCGTCTGCTGTTTTTGTATAATGCAGATGTTTTATTTAATTAAAAACAAAAACAACTGCTCATGCAACGTGTGTATCATCTTTGTTTAGATCATTAAAAAAATGCAGTGGTTGCCTCTAATTTCAAATCACTACAGATATTTAAGGCCAGTTTGCTTGTTATAGAGCAAACAATAAATAAATTTGCTAAAAAATAAAAAATCGGAATCTGAATCGGCCATGAAAAATCATGATCAGTGCATCACTAATTAAAATGCTAAATAAAAGGCCTCAAATCTAGTACAACCTGGGCTGTCTTTTTCTATCAGTTCTCCAATAGGTAGATCTTGTCTTTCATAAAGGCCAAGGTCAGGGATCTTGGGCTTAAAAAGATTGGTGACCAGTCTGACCACTGTTTTAGAAACTAAATTATTGCTTGCCGAACATCTACAGTCATGGCCAAAAGTTTTGGCAGTGACAAATTTTGTGTTTTGCAAAGTTTGCTGCTTCAGTATTTGTAGATTATTTTTCAACATGTTTCTATGGTATACTGGAAAACAATGATAAGCATATCATAAGTTTTAAAGGCTTTTATTTTTGATACCATTCTTTATTCCTGGCAGTGTTTTTGGGCAGAATTATGAGAGAGCCCACTTCCTTGGTTGAAAAGCAACCCCACACATGGATGGTCTCAGAATGCTTCACTGTCACTGTTGGCACAACACAGGACTAATGGTAGCGTTCACCTTTTTAAATAAGCTTTTAGCAATTATTTAAAATGCATCTGATCACTCTACACAATAATCTAGAAACAATGTGAATGAACACCGCAACAGCTTAAGCAGCAAACTTTGCAAAACACAAATTTTATGTCACTGCCAAAACTTTTGGCCATGACTGTACATATAAACATCTAGATCTGACAAACACCGTATTTTACAGTAAACTCTAAACATCTAAACATTCTTAGACTGTTACATTAATCATGCTGCAGTGTAAACTTACATAATACTTTTGTCATATTATACATCATATTATAGAATATAAATTTCATTCACTTCCTCGTTTTGTGTGATATTTGGATGAAAATTAATAAAGTGTGAATAGGCTACATTTATTTCAACATGTTTCACTGGATTTCATACATTTCAGTTTGGTAATCAGTAGCGGCTCCTGACTGTAAATTTAGGTGGGGCAGATTCTGGGTCGTAGTGTTAGTTTATAATAAACTCAAGAAAGCTTATAGTCTTTATAGTCTAACACATGCACACACACTTTTGGCAGAGATTTAATGTCCTTCCATTATTCAGCCTGTGGGCAGCACGCTAATGTTGATTGACAGACTCGAAGTACACACACACAGAATGCTATATAATTATTGTCTTAATATTTTCTCAGAATGTTTATTTAGAATGTTACAAGTTGTAGTGGAATTTAAGTGATGAAACAAATATCATGTCTCATCTCAAAACGAACATAAAACAAACACAACAGAACTATAATATAAAGGCTTTTTATGTGAGCACATTTAAACTAAAGGATTAACACTTTCATTAATTTAAAACACTACTCCACATAGGAAAAACAGGCATGCCAGTTACTTACTGACCTGATGCAGACATATATAGCTGAAGCTGACTGATATCATCTTGGTCTAGAGCGAGATAAGGTAACATGAAATTAACCAGGGCAGTCTCAAAACTGCCCAAATGGCTCTCAATTAGAGCGTACTACAGTTCCACTTTTCACCACAGATTTACATTGTAAAATTTGTGGGGCGCTGTTGAGTTCGGGAGGACACTGGCATGACTGCCCCACTTGGTATAATTTTATGTGCATGCTGAAGCTTGCAATGAATTTAATATGTCCTGTGCACTTTATAACTTAAAATTGTCAAGAAAATAAAAAAAATATTTGTTGCAGAATGCTGAACACATTTACAGTTTATTTTTTATTCAGTTTATATAGAGGTCTATATTTTGGGTGAATATTTTGATGGGGCTCTGCCCCACCTGCCCTTATAAACGAGCCGCGCATTACAGATAATGAGCTCAGACAGGAAAGACCATACCTCACATTGGTTTCATACAAGTTACATATATGTTTTTTATTTCAATATGTTCATTTTCAATAAGTTCATTTCTGCTGATATCAGGATAAAATACAAGTGATCACACCGGGACCTCTGCCGACCCCAGAGGCTTGAAACGGGGTTATGAACCCTGCTCTCGGGTAGGGTTAGCATCGTTCTTGCTTATCCATTGCTTAGATAAACCCAGAATTTAGAATAACCAAGGGTTAACTATTTCAAGTGTTAAAATCCCTTTTTTTTTACTTTTCTGTCTATAATCCATTCATAATTTGAATAAAAATGTTGGGAGTTTTGGTCAAGTTTTGGTGTTCGCTAATATAATTTGCTCCTGAAATTGTGATGACTGACATAGTGATAACCATAGCACCCTATGCAGTGTTTGGACCAATCAGACACACAATTATTCATTATATTTAATGAATAATCCAGCAAACCCCCTCACCCACAAAAGCAAACTATGTATTAGAGTTCTGTAAATAACCACCGCAGAGCAACTAACACCCCAAAAAGGCAGAACAGGACTCTGTTTACTATGGCAAGCAATTACAAATCATCTGATAACACTGGTTTTATTGCTCAAAGGAATGTGGGCAGAGTAACTCTCACTCCATTTCCCCATAAGAAAGATACATAATGCCCATAACGGGTCAAAATTAACTTTTTTACTTGGTAGCACTGGTGCTTCCAACTTAAAGTTATGAGCGCCAACAAAAATTTAGGAGCACCCACTGAATATTAAGGAGCATCACAACTGCCAATTGAGCGGAAGGGCTGGCAACATCCTGATGATTTAAAGCTTCAACAATCGAACATGATGTATTCTTTGCCACACACTTGGCCCGGCATTTCATGTTAGTGATGCATCGATCTTTCATGGCCAATTCCGTTTTGCAGAGAAATGAAGACAGGCCACACCACAACAGTCATGTGCACTTGCACAAATGATCCCAAATATATTTTGGGGTTGCACAGATTACATTTCGGGAGCATATGCGACCAAAACGGTCACAATTTTGAGCCCTGCCATAAAAATAGACTCTTCCTCACTGACCCCCTGGAGGTGTGACCTCCATAGAAGATAAAAGGCCTCACATCAGTGACATAAACAAGAACTAAACGAAACAGAGGTTTAGTATAAACTGTCTACAACAACATCCTGCTCCACACCCTTCACACAGGTGCCAAACGGAGGCTTCACAAGGACAGCTGGACACACCTACTTCTGAGTTACAGGAGCGGCTGATGCTAGCAAAAGAGCTCCTTGAACAGAACTCAACCGAGGAGTACTGGAAGGACAAATCTTCTGATTCCTTGCCCATCACAACACTGCATCAGACCTCCAAAGGAGGAGCATCCTGTAAACCAATCAACAACCCAGGAGCAGCCAGACAAAGTTGGATGGAGTAACGAGTCACTGTGCCCAACAGCAATAGCTCCTCTGTCACCACTCAGGCAAGCTCAAGTCGGTGCCGCCTCAAGAGCAATGTGACACCGCAAACATCAGACTGCATGGACTAACTTCAACAGCAAACATCAGACTGCATGGGTTGGACTCTCACTTATGAAAGGGCAGGTGGTTCGGGGGTGGCAGGAAATGGTTTTGGAGACAGAAGTGGTGATGTTTGAGCAGAACAGACGGCTAACAACCACCTGCCGCCCTCCTACCACCATCACTAGGTCAGTCTGAAACTTTCTTCACACTACAAAATCTCCAAACCCATTCCCTGCCACCCCCGGAACCACCTGCCCTTTCATAAGTGAGAGTCCAACCCAGCTGTTCCAAACCGCAGGTACAATGGATAGCCTGCTGGCTAACAACACCTACAAACAACCATCTGCCCCAGACCAACTCACTTCAGGATGACAGGTGACACTGCCTCGACACCTGGGCAAATCGTGGCAAAATCGTGTAGTCTGAACCGGGCATAATGCCGAGTTCACACTGCATGATTTTCAAACTCGTTGGATCGCCGTTGTTTTCACACTGCGTGACTATCTGGGGTAGCATTCAGTTGCTGCTGCATCATATTATAGAATATAAATTTCATTCACTTCCTCGTTTTGTGTGATATTTGGATGAAAATTAATAAAGTGTGAATAGGCTACATTTATTTCAACATGTTTCACTGGATTTCATACATTTCAGTTTGGTAATCAGTAGCGGCTCCTGACTGTAAATTTAGGTGGGGCAGATTCTGGGTCGTAGTGTTAGTTTATAATAAACTCAAGAAAGCTTATAGTCTTTATAGTCTAACACATGCACACACACTTTTGGCAGAGATTTAATGTCCTTCCATTATTCAGCCTGTGGGCAGCACGCTAATGTTGATTGACAGACTCGAAGTACACACACACAGAATGCTATATAATTATTGTCTTAATATTTTCTCAGAATGTTTATTTAGAATGTTACAAGTTGTAGTGGAATTTAAGTGATGAAACAAATATCATGTCTCATCTCAAAACGAACATAAAACAAACACAACAGAACTATAATATAAAGGCTTTTTATGTGAGCACATTTAAACTAAAGGATTAACACTTTCATTAATTTAAAACACTACTCCACATAGGAAAAACAGGCATGCCAGTTACTTACTGACCTGATGCAGACATATATAGCTGAAGCTGACTGATATCATCTTGGTCTAGAGCGAGATAAGGTAACATGAAATTAACCAGGGCAGTCTCAAAACTGCCCAAATGGCTCTCAATTAGAGCGTGCTGCAGTTCCACTTTTCACCACAGATTTACATTGTAAAATTTGTGGGGCGCTGTTGAGTTCGGGAGGACACTGGCATGACTGCCCCACTTGGTATAATTTTATGTGCATGCTGAAGCTTGCAATGAATTTAATATGTCCTGTGCACTTTATAACTTAAAATTGTCAAGAAAATAAAAAAAATATTTGTTGCAGAATGCTGAACACATTTACAGTTTATTTTTTATTCAGTTTATATAGAGGTCTATATTTTGGGTGAATATTTTGATGGGGCTCTGCCCCACCTGCCCTTATAAACGAGCCGCGCATTACAGATAATGAGCTCAGACAGGAAAGACCATACCTCACATTGGTTTCATACAAGTTACATATATGTTTTTTATTTCAATATGTTCATTTTCAATAAGTTCATTTCTGCTGATATCAGGATAAAATACAAGTGATCACACCGGGACCTCTGCCGACCCCAGAGGCTTGAAACGGGGTTATGAACCCTGCTCTCGGGTAGGGTTAGCATCGTTCTTGCTTATCCATTGCTTAGATAAACCCAGAATTTAGAATAACCAAGGGTTAACTATTTCAAGTGTTAAAATCCCTTTTTTTTTACTTTTTTTTCCATAATCCATTCATAATTTGAATAAAAATGTTGGGAGTTTTGGTCAAGTTTTGGTGTTCGCTAATATAATTTGCTCCTGAAATTGTGATGACTGACATAGTGATAACCATAGCACCCTATGCAGTGTTTGGACCAATCAGACACACAATTATTCATTATATTTAATGAATAATCCAGCAAACCCCCTCACCCACAAAAGCAAACTATGTATTAGAGTTCTGTAAATAACCACCGCAGAGCAACTAACACCCCAAAAAGGCAGAACAGGACTCTGTTTACTATGGCAAGCAATTACAAATCATCTGATAACACTGGTTTTATTGCTCAAAGGAATGTGGGCAGAGTAACTCTCACTCCATTTCCCCATAAGAAAGATACATAATGCCCATAACGGGTCAAAATTAACTTTTTTACTTGGTAGCACTGGTGCTTCCAACTTAAAGTTATGAGCGCCAACAAAAATTTAGGAGCACCCACTGAATATTAAGGAGCATCACAACTGCCAATTGAGCGGAAGGGCTGGCAACATCCTGATGATTTAAAGCTTCAACAATCGAACATGATGTATTCTTTGCCACACACTTGGCCCGGCATTTCATGTTAGTGATGCATCGATCTTTCATGGCCAATTCCGTTTTGCAGAGAAATGAAGACAGGCCACACCACAACAGTCATGTGCACTTGCACAAATGATCCCAAATATATTTTGGGGTTGCACAGATTACATTTCGGGAGCATATGCGACCAAAACGGTCACAATTTTGAGCCCTGCCATAAAAATAGACTCTTCCTCACTGACCCCCTGGAGGTGTGACCTCCATAGAAGATAAAAGGCCTCACATCAGTGACATAAACAAGAACTAAACGAAACAGAGGTTTAGTATAAACTGTCTACAACAACATCCTGCTCCACACCCTTCACACAGGTGCCAAACGGAGGCTTCACAAGGACAGCTGGACACACCTACTTCTGAGTTACAGGAGCGGCTGATGCTAGCAAAAGAGCTCCTTGAACAGAACTCAACCGAGGAGTACTGGAAGGACAAATCTTCTGATTCCTTGCCCATCACAACACTGCATCAGACCTCCAAAGGAGGAGCATCCTGTAAACCAATCAACAACCCAGGAGCAGCCAGACAAAGTTGGATGGAGTAACGAGTCACTGTGCCCAACAGCAATAGCTCCTCTGTCACCACTCAGGCAAGCTCAAGTCGGTGCCGCCTCAAGAGCAAAGTGACACCGCAAACATCAGACTGCATGGACTAACTTCAACAGCAAACATCAGACTGCATGGGTTGGACTCTCACTTATGAAAGGGCAGGTGGTTCGGGGGTGGCAGGAAATGGTTTTGGAGACAGAAGTGGTGATGTTTGAGCAGAACAGACGGCTAACAACCACCTGCCGCCCTCCTACCACCATCACTAGGTCAGTCTGAAACTTTCTTCACACTACAAAATCTCCAAAACCATTCCCTGCCACCCCCGGAACCACCTGCCCTTTCATAAGTGAGAGTCCAACCCAGCTGTTCCAAACCGCAGGTACAATGGATAGCCTGCTGGCTAACAACACCTACAAACAACCATCTGCCCCAGACCAACTCACTTCAGGATGACAGGTGACACTGCCTCGACACCTGCTGCACAAGCTCGAGGACCTGCACCTTGCTATAGCCTACATCAACACAGCACAACGCCTGACAGCATCCACCACGGCACCACAACTACTCATGGAGGCACAGACAGTGGCAGATGCGTGTCTGATTGTTCTGCATCTTTGACATCGCAGGACATCAATGTTGGAGCATGCCATGTTGCAACTTTTCACCCGGGAGAGAACTCTCCCAATCACCACAGAGTCAGAGTAACATCTTTGGAGTTCATCACTCTTCAAACCCAGAAGAATATGATCGCAATTCCATCACCAAACCTTCAGACCATCAAGTCTTTCATCTGAGACTGCATCCGGATGCTCATTCAACGGCCAAGGCAATGCAAGTATCGTACATTTAACTAAAGGAAATAGAGGTTTAGTAGAAGCTGTAGACCCTGTTATAAAACGGTGCTGATGGTTTCTGCTCAGGCGGTTAACTGACTCATTTTCCATAGCTGA
>NW_015639765.1:161053-167665 GCF_001515625.1 Sinocyclocheilus rhinocerous | reverse complement strand
CCCCCCCCCCCCCCATGTATGCGTGAGTGTGTCTGTATGTTTTTAGACTAGTTTGTGTTAGTGTTTATTTAATAAAACTTTTGTGGACAAATTACATGACTTCCTGATTCTGTCACTGCTTGTGGATAATGTCCCTTTAACGATTCCAGATCTTGTTATATGCTCTAATGCACTAGTACTGTAAGAAAGTTATTTTCTATGCCCACGAAAATATAATTTCTTAGAATTGATATGAAATTACACTGAATGTTCGCTGGACGAACAGATTAGATGACAGTTACAGTTACTACTGGCAGCTTATATAAATAATTGTAATTAATTATAGTTAATTGTAATTATTTATATACAATTCCCTTTTGAGCTAATTTGCTACACCTACCTCAGCAAACAACAAAACAAGTCTGTTTTGGCTGAATAAATTCAGATTCAGATTTTTAGATTCTTGTGGTTTACCACTCTGTTTGCTAGTCCGATATTAAGAAAATGACAACCAAAACCATTATGTATCTGATGAAATAAAAACTGTTTAGAAGAAGAAAGTGTATAAGAACATTTTCGTTCACAGCCGGGGTCAGAAATCAACTTTTCCATTAAGGGGTGATATTTGCCCCCTGGAATTGATTTCCAGGGGAATTTTTTACATTCGTGAGGGCATTTTTTATAATCACCTTATTATTATAATCACCATACTGAGTTGTCTTTAATGTTAAATAATTACATTTACAACAGCTCCGGCATTTTCAGCGCTGACTAAGTGCCTCTGATTGGCGCGTTTTCAGCGCTGACTAAACTAAGCTCCAAATACATTGTTTAATTGTGCAACGGGCATTTTTTGCCCCTTTGTCTTGAATTTATGGGGCATTTTTGTTCATTCTCGTGGCATTTTTGCCACAAGCCCTCGTTAATTTCCAGCTCTGCAGTTAACTAATATAGTTAATCAAACATGAAGTTTGGGGCAGATCAGACATTGTATATAACAACTTCCTGTTTCATAGTGAAACATCAAAATTTGTCAGGCCACCACAGACACGCCCTTCAACACAAAGGGCTTTAGATTACACTGAAGAAGGAGTTTGTTAAAATACAATGCCTGAAAATGGCAAAAACAACAAAAATTTGCAGAGAAAATTCAAAATAACTGACTTCCTGTTGGGTTTCGGATTTAGCTTTTTTTGTAGGTATTGGTGTGTTACATGTGTCTACCGAATTTTGTACATGTACGTGAAATGTAGCTCGAGGGGCACTTTGTTGAATGTGTATAGATGGCGCTATCGAGCCATTTTGCCACACCTAATTCTGAAACCTGTATCAGCCGAAACATTTTCGCTGCTTCTGGCATATATGCAGTTTCATGAGGTTTCAAGCATGTTTAGGTTCTCAAAAATGTGATTAATTTTAGAGAATAATCTTGCACTGCTGTGCTCGGCCCCTAAATATAGCTCCAAGCCCCTGGCACCACCGCCACCCTGGTGGAGTCAGGAAAACAGTGCACAGCGGGCACATGCATTTACAGTAACCCTCTGGCAGTCTGGTTTTAAGGGTTACGGCAATTAATGGGTTAATCTCAGGGCAGTGACAGCAAATTAAAAACTATCAGACACTTGAAGGTTGTAATACTTGTAGGTTGTCCACTAGATGGGATGGGATAAGAAACTCACAGTGGCAGGTCCTTGGTGGAATTCCACACTCTGCCCAGAGATGTACCTAGTTGCCACAATCTGGACTATGACGGATGGCTACCACTTCCTCACACCAGGATGGCACATAAGTTTGGAAGCGTGAGTCCACTGCAGGACTCAAAATGTACTTTTTTACCTGGTGGCACTGGTGCTCCCAACTTCAAAAAGTTAGGAGCAGCAACAAAAATTTAGGAGCACCCACTAAAAATTAAGGAGCACCACAACTGCCAATTGAGTGGAACGGCTGGTGGTATCCTGGTGATTAAAACTTTCAAGAATCGAACCTGATCCTGAATTATTTGCCACACACTTGTCCTAGCATTTCTTCTTAGTGATGCACCAATCTTGACTTTTCATGGCCAATTCTGATTGCTGACGTTTTACAAGCAAATGGGCTGATTCTGAAAGCTGATTTTAAAAATATTTATTTTGTTTTTAAGCAAGAGACAAGAAAGAATGAAAATATGAGTACATAAACAAGATGTTTATTTTCTCTATTACAGGCCGAATTCTCTGTAGCCATTTAAAATTAGAGGCAACCACTGCATAATATTGTGAAATTACAGTGTTTCCTCTAGGATTTTTTTCCAGCTGTGGTGGCAGGACTGTTACCCATGGACCACGTCCCCTTCCCCCTGGTGCTTAAACCTCCCCACCCACGAATCACCTGCACTCAAACTCAGAATTAAATTTATTTGAACTAAAAAAGACAATAAAAACAATTAAATGACTAGCAACAGCACAAATAAAAACCATAAGATACAAATGAAATTAACAGTACTTTAAGTTTTTCAGGTATTCTAACAGTAATATTTCAGTACAGAATTACTAAAGAAACTGAATAATCTATTCAACTGTAAAATAACACTGGATAGTATTTACTGTATAAATAAACAGTAATGACACAGACAACAGCAGGTTTATTTAGGCTGCTGTCTTCAGACCTTGTGCACGCATCTAATGTACTGTTACATGTGCGTTTTGTTTCTCAACGGTTTACATTCACTTACCGACTGTGTTTATGTGAATACTCGCCAAGACAGGCATTTTGACATAATTTTGTGCGGAACCTGCGGGAATGAGTAGAATTATGCACAATCCTGCGCCGGAATTCAAGCCCTGTTCATGATATGAGTGGCATCACTGTGATCACTGCAGTGTGTCACTGCGAAGCTGCAGCCATGGCAGGGATGATTTTTGATGTGGCGGCCCACCACGGCAGAGTGAATGTAGCGGAAACACTGAATTATACTACATAAAACATCTGTACGTAACAAAAACAGGAGACGGGCTGAATGAGAATGCAAATTCACTCTCTGCCAGCAGGTGGCGCTTATGGAACAGAAGCAATATAGCATTTCCTTGGATACCACTGTAAACAAAGCAGTGCTGTGCTTATAAATGCTACTTTAATATGCATTATACAGAGGCAAGATGAAAAGAAAATACCATCTGAACTTTTCTGAAAACAGTCTGATCCTCTCAGAGATAACATTCATATAACCCCCCACCCCCAATTCAGTATTTAGGATTTTTTTTCAATATTTCGTGCATCGTGAACAGTGAGCTTGATCTGCCAGCTATAGTATTTTCTCTGGCCTCTGTTAATGTCTGTTTACAGACTTCATAATATCTCCACACAAATGACATTTCGGAAATTGATTGCAATGCAGTTTGTGCAAATCTGGAACAGAGATTAGCTGAAATAAAGCAAAAACCGTATGGTTCCGAGTTAAGGTCCTTGCCCACTGAGTCCAAAATTTTCATATGCATTTTTTTGTATTCATTAACCTAAAAATTTGTCACGCACAGAAACCTTGCACACTGAGTCCGATCCGAGAAAAAATTCGCAAAACATTACAAAATGGAGTCTTCAAGCAGTGAGAATGATTTTGTTGTCCTCTCTCTTCTTAAAAAGAGAAAAAGAAAGAGGAAATATTGGATCCATCATCCAATCCAAGGAGAGATCCACCTCCTTATGAAGGATCTCAGTGTTTCCCACAGGTTTGAAATATACTTGCGGTGGTAGCCGGGTGGAAAAGCCTCCTATTACCTACGGCACAAAAATGGTCTACTACATGTGACAAATAACAAATAATATGTGATTTTTAACAATATTTTTATTTATTTTAATTTATTTTAATTACATAGGATACTATTACATTGAATTACATACTCATATTATGCATTATTATGCATTGCAAATTATGCAAAATTACAGCATAGTTCTCCTTGCTTTGTCATATAGTGTCTCTCTCAGTGAATGGGACAGATTTTACTGATACTACTAAAATCTATATATTGAATAATATAATAGGAAATAGGAAGAAAAGAAATTTGTGTGTCAAAAATGATTTGACACACAAATTTCTTTTCTTCCTGTGGGGAAGCATTCCAGACAGAAACTACAATAGTTTACTATGAATTAAATGGAAGTTATATTAAATAAAATTTATTGTGTAACCAAAATACCAATAATGCCCAGAAGGAAAAAAAAAACACTTAAAGTATGACTTTTAATTAAAAACAAGGCCGAAAAACACCGGGACTCTTATTAGGGATGGGCGATACCACTTAGTTTGTTTTCGATACGATACCGATACTTTTAAAGGCCAGTATCGTCGATATCGATATGATACTTCTAAACTGAACTTTTAAATTATGAAATTGATTAAATTATTAAATTACTAAGAGTAAAATGGGTAATGATACCCACTTAACTTTATATTTGAAACGCATTTCAATACACCTTAATTGCAACTAGGTTATATTTTTATTTATACATGGTTAAAATATGTTTACTGTAGTGGTAACCATGGAAATCTACAAAAACTATAGTTGAACTACAGTCACTTTAATAAAACCACCATGGTTCATTTTCATAAGGGACTGCCACTGAAAGGCTGTTGCATGCATAAAATGCAACCGTTTTATTCTGGCAGCTATGATTTATATTAACATTACAGAATAGAACATAATCAATATGAACTTTTAACGTTCAATTTAAATAAATGTAATTGCACAAACTATGTAGGCTACAATTTCAATTTGTTTACTGTGAAATAAGCATATATGTTTTTTTCTGTCCTCTGATAAGCTTTGTTCTGTCGTTCCCAAAAGCATCAATGGTTTCTTATGATACCTTTGGGAGCGCAGCCCTGTTTGAATGCACTGTCAGAAGTGAGTGAACGTTCTCTGTGATTGATTAGTTCTGTCTTGCAGCATTTGCGTGTGTTCAGATGAGCAGAAAAATAGATCTATCCTACACAATTATTCGCTAACATAGGTTATTCATCCAATTCAATAAAAATTGTACGCATTACTTTTTTTGTTAAATAAACAAAATCACTGGTAAAAATACACACCTTAGTATTGATATTTTTTATATCGATACTACAGCATTGATACGCCCATCCCTAACTCTTATTTTGAAATGTCTACACTATTGCGGGCTGATCCTTCAGATGAGCAGTGTTGGAGGTAATGCATTACAAGTAACGCAAGTTACGTAATCAGATTACTTTTTTAAAGTAACTAGTAAAGTAACGCATTACTTATTAATTTAGAAGGGAATATCTGAGTTACTTTTTCAAACAAGTAACTCCAGTTACTTTTTTCCCCCATGTATTGACTGACAGCTCTTGTGTTGCCATATTGAGAGAAATCGTGAGTAAGTGCAGAGGCGTTGTGCGCTGTGTTAACGTGATGCTTACTGTAGATCTACACTAAATATGAACAGATTCAGTATTCCTCAAAATGAATAAAAACTGTCAAAATGCAAACTCAGAATATTATACAAACCTGCAATAATTAAATGTTAAATAAGACAAATATCATTTATGTATTTAATCCCATTTTATTAACCAATTTCTTTGCTGCTGACCTTCGATGATCCAATTCAACCGTACTAAGCAAAAATGACACATTTGTGTTTCATTTTTGTTATTGCTGAATAGTGTTGAACTTTCTTCTCCTGCGTCATATTCTTCATGCAATTTGTTTGAGCTGCGACCTCTACTGTACAGACGTGAATTTACATTTCCTTCAGCCTGAGGCTCATTCATTTCACTTTTGTTGTGAAAGGGCTTTTACATTTGTAAAAGAAGAACTTTTTATATTAAAAACAAACAAATAAGCCCAGGCCAGATTTTAAAAGTAACGCAAAAGTAACGTAATGCATTACTTTCCATACAGAGTAACTAAGTTACTTTTTTAGGGAGTAACGCAATATTGTAATGCATTACTTTTAAAAGTAACTTTCCCCAACACTGCAGATGAGAGATAAAATATGCATTCTTACAACCATCTAAAATATATTATATAAAGGCCATAAAGTAAACATTGTCATAATTCATCAACTCGAGTTCATAAGCAGTCGCTTGGCATAAATGTGCGCTATTCATTGACTGAGAATCGCTTTGAAGCAGTCTGAAGCGCTCGTGCAACAGCGCCGCCTTGTGACACTGCAACAAACGTGCAGCGCTCTTTTTTTTTTCTTTTTTAATGAAATCACAGCCTTTTGAAGTTTAATAATCAATAACCTGTATCGCGATTTATGTTTTTCCATCCCCAAAATATAATACGTCTTAAAATGATCATTAAGACGTTTGTTTTACCATTTCATGCATTGAAGACTTTTTATGACATTTAAGAAAACTCACCCGGAGGGATTTTGCTCTATTCGCACACGTGCTCCTAAATACACGTTACAGTTCGCACACATCTATTTTTAGTCGCAAATGAGCCTGAAGCGCCCGCACTGTCGAGCTCTGTCTTTGTCTCTGCAGCGCACGTGCGAATTTCAGCGGGAGGAAACAGTTCTCGAGCACAAAGAATGAGCAGTCCCAGCAAGCAATTTTGACGTCTAAATGTAGCCTAGACGTCTAGGCTAAAACGAGGCTAAATTTGGGCTGTCAGTGAAAATCTAATAGAC
>NW_015639765.1:139970-160852 GCF_001515625.1 Sinocyclocheilus rhinocerous | reverse complement strand
TTTAAATAAATATACAAAAAATATAAAAAATCATTAAGCTGTCATTTATGTGTATTCATAAAGTCAAAAGGTAATCTAATAATGTGGTCTAAGTTTAAATGTTAAAAAAAGAAATACATTTTAAGACATCTTGCCATACCAAAAGTGGACGTTTCTGTAGAATGACCCAGATACAAAACGTGTAGTTAAACGATCGCGGATGGTTTCATTTTTCGGACGGATAAATAAATAAAAAAAACATACATAAAATAAAAAAAAAAAGATTAGTAGTATAAGAGGATAAAAATAATAAAAGCAAAATTGTTTAACCAAATATACTTGGGCGACCGTTATATAACTGGGCGACCCGCCCAAGTAAAGTCTATGTGTGGGAAACACTGGATCTGCAGGCTTATCCCGGGCGATTCAAAGTTTTCTTCAGGATGTCAGTGGCTCAGTTTGATGCTTTGCTAGCGATACTGGAGCCACATATTAAAGAGAAGACCACAATTTCCGTGAACTCGGAGTGCAAGGACCCATACAGTGCTTTGTGCTGCGAGAATCAACTTGCCAGACGCCTCCTAACCTCTCAAAATGCTTGCTACGGATGCGAAAAACGCAGATCGAACCTGATCCGAATTTTCTTATAACGGACGAAAGTTTCGGAGGCAGTGTGTAAACTTGATTGACAGAACGTGAGGTCGTATTTATTTTTTAATGTGCGTAAATTTCGGATGAAAATGTAGGACTCGGTGCGCAAGGACCTTTAGTTCAATGTAGTGAGAGGGGGTGATTGTTATATTAACCAATCTAAAATCTGCATTAAAGTTAAGAATGCAAAGATGTAGTTTAATTGTTTATGTAACGGTGGGCCTGTACTGTATCAGCTCACAGGAGATACATACTGTGCAGTAGTAGCGAACGTTTTGTAGAGAACTGAAAACGGGTCGCACCACAACAATTATTTGCATTCGCACATATTTACACATTAAGAAATTTGCTAAAAGCAGTTGAAAATGAGAGGAAGTTTCTTTATTTTATAATCCTAGGCATATTTAAGGATCAATTTAAGACTGACGATTGCCAAGAACATTCTGATTTCTGTGAAACATAAATTTATTTATATTCTAAGAAGTGAAAAAATGTGGATTCAAATCTACTATGTGGCATTTAGCTAATTGTGTTTCGTTGACAGTATTGTTGGAAGCCTTGCGGAGGAATGGTACTTCGACAGGGAACAGCACTGCATTTTGTAGGAATGCATCAAATGGAACTGACCCCGGATCCCAAACCCGGCATGAGACACAGAAACAGGACTCAGCAGCTGCAGACTTAACAAAAGGATTTACCAAGGAGCAAGCTGAAGGGGTACAGAGGCAAGTGATCTTGTGTATAAATTATTAGTGCCCAAGCACTGAAAGTACGATGGTACCTAATATTTTCTCAAAGATTGTTGTTTTTGTTTTTTCAAGGATTTGGGGCATTAGGGACCTTTAACATGCTTAAAAACTGCTTAAAGTAGGGGGGTTCTGCAGCACCTAATTTTACACCGTCCCTAAACTAGGAGCATATATAGTACATACGTATACATGGATCAAAGACGAGATGTCCCATTTTGGTGTCTGCATCAAATTCAATTTACAAAAGGGATTTAATATACATAAAAAGTATATTAAATGCAAGTGTCTACTTTAATGTTTCAAATAACTTTTGTGAAAATAAAATGTCAAAATATGGGTGAAATAATGTTCCTATTATCATTCAGTGTAACAAATATATTTATGTAAAAAATGAAACATTTATTCAGACCTGTACTTATTAAAATATATGAAAAAAAAGTGGTCATACTAAATGGTTTTACATTTTAAATTATTAAAAACAACTTGCTGACAAACAGGCCCGGATTAAGAACACATACGCCCTTGGCTATAGCAAACCCAAGGGCCCCCCTTCATAGTAGTGTATCTTGGTGCCACAACGTTTTCTACCACAGGAATAATTTGGGTTTTTTTGTGTGTTTTTTTTTTTATCAAAAATCTCCAACACACAGAGATACAATGAGTATGCACACTAAATATTCAAGGCTACAATACATTAAAAGAATAAATACATTAACACTAGATATGAAGTCAAAACAAACAGGTTTCCAGAAGCAGCAACAACTTTTAAGCATATACAGCTCCCTTAAAGAGTTGAGTTTAAATAGTTTTATTATTTTAAGGTCCTCTTTCTCGCCCTAGAAGTGGAGAATCATCAGGGCTGGACTGGTGCTAAAATTCAGCCCATCTGGCCCACACAGTCCACCATAAATGTTTTGCTGGGGTTAGGGCAATTTGAATAAATAAATTATTTATTAATAAATAACCGACAAAAACAAAATCTATTTTGAACTGTGGATTAAATTGCTTATTTACAGTTTTGTACAGTTTACCTCTACACTTCAGTTTACATGGTGCTATTCAGTCTGGTTTCCGCTAGCTTCACCAGAGACTTTAACTGTTCAAATATAAGTGTCGTGTGTGTCGAATTCAAATGGGCAAGCGCTGTTTATATTATCACTTCAATAGAGCGGCGAAAGTGTCGAGCTACAGTCACGGCGCGAGACACCGGTCCGGTGTGGTCCAGCTGTTCTCTTGCGCTGCACGGTTTAATCAGGTAACGTAGTGACGTTTCATTCACTTGGCTTTTAGTGTTTGTTTCCCATGCGCTACAGTAAAGCCGAGGCGATTAAAAGATACCCGCAACTCTAGTGTAAATGAGTACAAAGACATTTTTATCGCTCATATCTTTTGGACTGAAATAGCACAGACACTAATATGTGGGGGCGTGGTGGAATTTCGGCAATCGGCACACAGGGAAAAGCTCGGTTGCTCCCGATGGCCAATCAATTCTAGGTCTACTTTTCCTTTCCTCCACAGCCAATCACGTCGGGCCCCCTCAATTCGCGGGCCCTGGGGCTTCAGCCCCGCCTAGCCCTTATGTTAATCCGGCCCTGCTGACAAATGGGTAAAACCTAGTTCAGGTCTTCAGACTCATTCTTCCCACTGGTCGCTCTTTTGCGACTAAAGGCCCCGTTACACTTCAAGCGAAATCAAAGAGCGAACTGATGTGACATCATTTCGAACAAAATCTGGCCAAAACGAAGTTCGTCTTGCCAAAGCGAACTTTCCGGAAAAGTTGGTTCCGGCTACAAAACACCTTCCTACTACCATTGGTCCGTGACTATTACGTTATAAGGCTGATTTATACTTGACGCGTCCGCAAGTTCGCTTGGCGCGGCAAATATGACATCATCGCAGTGTTGCCGGAAGTTCGCTTTGAGTGCGCGCAAACTCATTTCGCGTGGCGGTGTGCACGGCATTTTTTGTAACTTTCCGTGCAGCTCCGCATCCTAAGATGCACGAGTTCAGGATGATTCTAGCCGAACATGCACGTCTGTGCCAGCATTTGTGTGAAACAGAAGCAGTTTAATGTGAAGTTCAAACTCCATCAGGTGCTTTTTGACGCTTTGACGGAAAATGCATGTTTTTTTTTTTATTTGTTTTTTTTGCATAGTTTGTCCAAGGCTTTTTATTTGAAGTACGTTTTATTTGTATTGTATAAAAATAGAATTAGAATACATTTAGATACTAATTATACACTATTTACTTAAAGTTGTCTTGTGTTTGATGCAAAATAAAGCCAATAGTTTAAGATTGTTTTAAGTTTGTACATAACGAAATGATGAATTCATCAACTCATTCATCACGCGAGAAGAATTGTACCGGGTAATTACTACTTCTCACCGGTGATTCCCGATGGTTTTAGAGGGCAATTACTCCTCGTCGCCCCCTGTCGTTTCAAAGAATAGTACAATGGCGAACGCGACAAGTATAACAGCCTCATCCGTTTGGGAAGGTGCGCGCGCAGTCCCCGGAGGCTCGCGGAGCCAAGCAAAAGTATAAATCCCACTATAGGAGGTGTGCGCTGAGGCTCCGCCTGCTTTCTCACGGAACTCTTCTCTGAGTTCATTTCGTCTGTCGAGTCCTTGGTGAGGTGATTACTTAAAGTTGTCTTGTGTTTGATGCAAAATAAAGCCAATAGTTTAAGATTGTTTTAAGTTTGTACATAAAGAAATGATGAATTCATCAACTCATTCATCACGCGAGAAGAATTGTACCGGGTAATTACTACTTCTCACCGGTGATTCCCGATGGTTTTAGAGGGCAATTACTCCTCGTCGCCCCCTGTCGTTTCAAAGAATAGTACAATGGCGAACGCGACAAGTATAACAGCCTCATCCGTTTGGGAAGGTGCGCGCGCAGTCCCCGGAGGCTCGCGGAGCCAAGCAAAAGTATAAATCCCACTATAGGAGGTGTGCGCTGAGCCTCCGCCTGCTTTCTCACGGAACTCTTCTCTGAGTTCATTTCGTCTGTCGAGTCCTTGGTGAGGTGAGATGTCCACGGGTAAAACAGTGGAGAGCCGCTTTATAGTAGCAAATCAAGTTTTGCTTTTGATGAAATGACACACTGACACTGTTTTTCTTGCTGCTTGCTTTTAAGCAATATATTGAATAAAGTGCCATGTGACTTCACGGGAGTGCTAATTTGCATAGATCGTGCAAGCATACCCATGTTGCTATGAACAGATGCTTTTTTATAAAAAATGCTTGCTGTTCTCTCCATTCTTGTTGGGTTTATTTTGTTACTGAGAGGAAAGCGCAGCACATATTTACATATTCATTTAAACGTTGCTTTCATTAGAGTGGGCGGCATGTTCAATAACAGTATACCGCTGCTCACGTATTTCGAACTTCGTTTTACCCCTAAACAAAGAACGAAATAGAATATGGAAGTAAAATAATTGACATGTTTTTGAAACAAAAAAGAATGCTGAAAAAAATAATGCATTGCATTAACAGTGCTTGCATTTTTATGCCTTGTACTTTCAGGGCTTGCATTTTTAGGGGCTGAAATTTAACATAGTTGTTTATTTAAGCTGTCAATATTTCAATTCAAAACATTTCACACACATTTTCATAATTTAAAAATTCACCTTCCAGAGTTCACTTTCAAAATATTCAGTCTGTTTAAAAATACGATGTATAATATTCGACAGGCAATTTTCAGTCCATTTTATTTCACTTTACAAATTTGCTTCCACTAATTCAGTGGTTCAAATTCGGCAGAAAACAAATGCAAATGCAAACAAATATGTTATATGCCCGGCTTCAGGTGCTTTCACTTTCGAATTTGCGATCTTGTCACGTTTTACAAGAAAAGATAATTGTCTGTTTTGCTTACATACATCTACTACAGTTCTCGGAGTTGATCACAATTTGTGGGCTTTTGCTTGTCCACTCGCGTTTTGAGGACTGACCACAGGTTTTCTATGGGATTGAGATCCGGGGAGTTGCCTGGCCAGTGGCCACAGATCCCAAATTTCAATGTAATGATCTTCGAGCCACTTCTTTATCACTAGGGCTGCTCCGATTGATCGGCTACCGATCACTAGCGGCCGATAATCACGTTGGGATGATTGATCGGCGGTCTCTAAAAGGCCGATCTCAAACAACCGATCTCAAACAACCGATCTCAAGCTGATGACGCTGCCGTGAGAGTTTTGGCATGACATGCAGTGGCACCGTCTCAGTCTCTCTCCGGCGCGGGTGAAATAATTATAATGCTGAAGGTGAAGTACTCACCTTCATATTTCTTCATTAAATAACTTATAAAGTAATTTGAAAACCTTGTGTGAAACGTAATTTCACAAACAGCATGAGTGAATCACCGCGCGCACTCTCTCAAAATACGCAAATGGCTTCAAATCACCACATTGCATCTGCACTATAAGCGAGCTGCACAGTTGACACAGGAATTGTCACTTGCACAGTCCAGGCAGTGTCACATCGTCACTAAAGTTTATAAATTGCATTTATTTTTAATTCTTGCCAGTGTTTAACCATTCAGCGCTCGTGCGCTCTCCTGGAGACCGTACGCTCATGCACACTCACAGCGCACACACATAACACCAGGTTCACATTACTCCTTTTGCAGTGCATATGTGGTGCGTATTTTTTTCCGTGCTCATGTTAGCGGTTTAAAGTGTTCACTGCACACGGTTGCTGTCCGGCAGTGTGTCCAGGAGCGGTGCGTCTGCAGCAGTGCCGAGATCGTTTCCGCACCGAGTCTATTGCTGCTCTGCAAGCGCTGAATTAAAGTAACAGCACATTGTTTTCAGTAAATATGAACATGGATTGACACAAAAATGTAGTAATTATACCATAAATGCATATTATTAAAGTCTACCGTGTTTCACTAGTGTCAACACATGACTTTTTGGCTAGGTTTAAAGGGAAAGAGCACTTTTAGATAAACAAGGCAATAATAGATGGCACTCGTGGAAGTAGGAAAACAAAGTTCATTATGAACTGCAGGACAAAGTTCTTTATGAACTGCAGGATTGCTTGTAATAAAGATTTCAATGCAAAAGGAAAGGCAGTAGAGCTGACTATTTCTGTCAATGGTAAGTTTGTGATAACGTAAGAAAAGTAGTTTAAATGTTTTGCCACTTGCTTGAGCAACTTAATATATAAATCTAGAAGTAAATGCAAAAGTAAAAAGCATTGAATAATGTGTTGCTTATATTTATTGTGTTTAAACATGTCTGTGAATGATTGTATTACTGTACTGTGTAAAACAAAGAATTGCAATGCTGGAAAAGCATTTTCAGTGACAATGTTTGGATTTGAAATCAAAATAATGAATAAATGTTGTGTTTGTAGTAAACAGCCACGGATCATAGTGGACTCTTCTGTGAAAGCACAGTCCGTGCTGCTTCCCCTCTCACAAGAGTCACCTAAGAGGGGAATTCCCCCCATTTTCAAAAATGAAATTCAGTCCCTGAATAAATGTCTAAAAATCCTAATTGGAGTATCACTATAAATTGTTATAAATTATAAAAAGAAGGCTTTAAAAAGATCGGTATCGGCAGATACTGCTTTCTGTGATCGGCGATCGGCCTCAAAAATCTTGATCGGAGCACCCCTATTTATCACTCTTGCTTTGTGACAACCCTAACCCTAAGAGCAGAAGAAACGGAAGAAGAATAAGAACGCCAACGGATACAATAGGTGCCTACTTCGGTGCTTGGCCCCTAATAATAACAATTCTAACAGATACGATAGGTGCCATCGCACCTTCGATGCTTGGCCCCTAATAATAAGAACGCCAATGGATACAATAGATGCCTACGCATCTTTGGTGCTTGGCCCCTAATAAATGTATTGTTCATTGTTTGTTCATGTTAGTTAAAGGTGCTCTATGTAAGTTTTTGACTCTACTAAAGCATAAAAATACCATAATGTGTTTGCAGATATTTAAGAAACATGCTAAGTTAACATACTTGTTTATCTGAAAAACAATGCTACAGTCAGTTATTCTCCTTTCAAAATGTGCGTTCCGTGTCGGAATGTCTGTTTTTGATTTGGTCTGTGTGACTCCGCTCTCTGCCAGTTTGCCCAATTGTATTTCGGCACCCCGGGTTGCCATTTGGTGGAAAACACAGCGTATTTCATTTCAGCCATGGAAGCTGCCAAACAAAAGGGGTCAGAGTCAGAGATCGAACATTCTACCCATCCTAAACAGCCTCGGCATCCATCCAAAAAAGAATATGATCAACGGTATAATAAAAGCCGTATAAATATTGGAGATGTGTTTGAGAGATGGAGACAGCTTAAAACAGACAAAGGTTTCAAAATGAATGCTGAGTTAGGTAAGTAATTAGCTAAAGTTAGTTGGCTGATGTATCGTGGCTACTAGTAGGAATATTTTAAGTAAATTCAACATTCAGACAGTGTGGCCGACTAGTGCGGAGGTGCAGATGGGTCATGGCTGTTTATCTCATCGGTAACAACCGTGACAGAAAACTACGAAATACGAATACGACATTTTATTTAATTTACCAATGCAAATGCAACTGAATTAGTTGATGTGGTGAAATTATGCTGACGTACATTGCTAGGTAGACACTTCTGTTATATAATTTTTTTAGCTACGAAGGTCCACGCACCTCAACCTTTAAAAAAAAAAAATAATTTCAATATTCAATGAAAACAAATAATGACCCTGTAAAAAAAAAAACATTAATTTCATATAATTATTTACACAATTTTAATTGCTATGTAAATACATTCATGCCACTTCTGAACAGTCTGTGTAAATATACCTAAATGGCACTTCAGATGCAGCTTCTGAAAACAATGTTATGGACACACTGGAGACATAAAAGTTTTAAAATATTTATTTCTAAAGCCACTTGTTTGTAATGTCTGTATATAATGGTGTGGGGGATATTTTCTTGTCACAGCATCATCAATGCCTCAGTCTATCTAGAGTATTATTGCCGATCATGTCCATCCCTTGATGACCACATCTTGTGATGGCTAATTCCAGCAGGATAATTCTCTGTCACAGAGCGTGAATCATTTCAAACTGGTTTCTTGTAGTGCTGTGTTCAAAATATCGATACGACGATGTATCGTCACAGAGATTTGACGATACGAGTATCGATACAGCTAAACAGAGCTTCACACTTTCGCAATACGGAAATATCTGCTAAGTGTGCTGCTTATCTTTGGCAACCTGGCAACCATGTGCAGTGTGCACACGCGCTGTCTCTCCACTGTGGAGAAACGCGCTTGCTTTCTGAAAACAGCGGTTAGCTTGCAGTTTAGCGATCTCCACTTCAATAATCTATCCTCAGAAAAGTGTAATTCATCAACTGTTCATTTACGACACACACAGAGAGAGAGAGGCTGTGTATGTATGCGTCAGTATAGATCAGCCTTGTGTGCGTTAGATACAGTGAAGACAGCGCGTTAGTTCAGAACTCTTCTAATTTATTTTTTTTTTATGGATACGTATCGTATCGTGACTTTGCTGGTGATACACAGCCCTAGTTTCTTTAATATTACAATAAGTTCACTATACTCTATACGCTATACCCTATATAATGGTCTCCACAGTCACCAGATCTTAATTCAATAGAGCACCTCTGGGATGTGGTGGAACAGGAGATTCGCATCATGGATGTGCAGCCGACAAATCTGCAGAAACTGTGTGATGCTGTCATGTCAATATGGACCAAAAGCTCAGAGGAACAAAGAATTAAGGCAGTTCTGAGGACAAAAAGAAGGCCAACCCAATACTAGCAAGGTGTATCTAATAAAGTGGCTGGTGAGTCATGATGTGTTGCTCTTTAAGCATGCTTCACTTTGTCAGACAGGTTCTATTTAAGTGATTTCTTGATTCAACAGGTCTAGCAGTATTCAGGCCTGCGTGTGGCTAGTGAAATTTAACTCGGCTTTCTGAAATAATGTGGTTAATCACAGTTCTTTCATGATTTAAGAGGAGGGGCAAATCATTTTTCACGTAGGGCCAGGTAGGTTTGGACAGCTTTTTTCCCTTAATAAATGAAATTATCATTTAAAAACTGCATTTTGTATTTACTTGCATTATCTTTGCGTAATATTAAAATTGGTTTGATGATCTGAATCTTTTAAGTGTGACAAATATGCAAAAAATTTAAAAAACAGGAAGGGGGCAAAAACCTTTTCACGGCACTGTATATATATACACTTTACTAGGTAAACCTGTTCAACTTTTCGTTAACACAATTATCTCATTGGCCAATCACATGGCAGCAACTCAATGCATTTAAGCATGTAGAGATGGTCAAGATGATCTGCTGAAGTAAACAGAAAATTAACACCTTATTCTGTCTGTTCCTCAAATTAAACTATCAAATATCTTCAGAAAACCTAGAATATAGTGCACAAAAATGCTTATGAGGCCTTTATAGCAGTTTCTTGTCCTCTTTGGAGTTTTGCAGTAACCGCTATAATGCACAGTATCGGATTTGGATCGGTCTGACCAATACCTGATCTGGCAAAAAAATGTTAATGTTTTATAATCTATTTTTTATCTTTTTATTATTTTTTATTATTTAGCATCAAACAAACAACAGTAGGTTGTAATATAGAGTATTACACTAGCAACACCAAGGTCATTGGTTCGATTCCCATGAAAAGCAGAAACTGATCAAATGTTTACCTTGAATGGAATTTAAGTGGCTTTGGATAATTTGTGATACTTTTTTTTTCAGGATTCTTTGATGAATAAAAAGTTAAAAAGAGCAGTATTTATTTAAAATAAAAATATTTTATAACAATATACACTACTGTTCAAAAGTTTGGGGCCAGTAAATGTTTTTCTTTCTTTTTTGAAAGAAATTGGTACTTTTATTCAGCAAGGATGTGTCAAATTGATAAAAAGTGATAGTAAAGACTTGTATCGTTAGAAAAAAATAATGTTTTGAATAAATGCTGTTCTTTAAAACATTTCTTTTCATTTCTAATTCCAAATTTGATGTGAGATTAATTTGTGATTAATTAGATTAATCACCACATTGTGTAATTAGATGAATTTTTTTAAATGCTTGACAGCCCTAAAATACGTGTGTGTGTGTGTATCACAGCTCAGCAAAGCTGCACTTGATAGATTGTTACAGCCACAGTTGTATTAACAATAAGTTTAAAGGTGACATATCATGAAAATCTGACTTTTCCAGGTTTTAAGTGCTATAATCAGGTCCCGGTGCATCTACCAACCAAGGAAAGGTGAAAAAGATTAACCCAGTAACTTTGTTTTGGTAAGCCTTTTTCTGCAAGCGTCTGAAAAAACGAGCGCGTCTGATTTCGGTCCCTTGGTGACGTTGCAAAGGGATCTCATTATATTACCGCCCCTTAATCCCAGCCTCAGAGGAGACAACAGAGCAGTGGATTTATTGATTTATTTACTGTATATTGCTGCTGCCACACAGATCTAAAATAAACATGCAATTTATTTCCCAGCTGTTTACCTTCACAGACATAACCGACTGTTTTTGTAACTCGTGTGTTTTTAACGTAAACTTGAAATTTGAACTTAGTTTGGTACTCACATGCTGTGACAGCCGCTTTCTTTACGTGTGCACTCAGAAAACCGTATATCAGAAGTTTAAACTTATATAGTTTAAAACGCATGATTTCAGCACGATAAACATGATAATCAGAACCAAAATAGATGTTTTTTTGCAGGTACGAGCTGTAATGGCGCAGCCAGTGTTGCAAAGAATTGGTCTACTTTAACACTGTTGCCGCGGGTTGTTTTTCATGTCTGCGGGTTGAAGCAACCCAAAAAACTTGATATTTAGCCCCTGGAATGTGAAGTTTAACGGGGGACCCCCCTCGAAATGCGATTGGGCTAGTTTTGAGTAGCGATTGTACGGGTTTTGTTGTGAAAACCTGGCAACCCTGGGCGCAGCTCTATTCTGGAAAAGGGGGCGGGGAGCAGTAGCTATTTTGCATTTAAAGAGACAGGCAAGAAAAACAGCGTGTTTCTGCTTCCACTCAAAATAGGCATTTTCAAAATGATATAATAAATGATCTGTGGGGTATTTTGAGCTGAAACTTCACAGATACTTTCTGGGGACACCAGAGACTTATATTACATATTGTAAAAAGGGGAATAATAAATTTTTGTTTTGATGTCAAATAAGTCTTGCTGTTTTGCTTTTTTGTTAAAGCAGTGTTGCTGTTGTAAAGTTGTACAGCTACAGTTGTGTTGCTGGGTTTTTTAAGCAGGTTTGATTTTTTTTTCTTCCTTATCAGTCTGTATTTACAGCAATTTCACTGTCCAATCTGTTCAAATATGGATGAATGGTTACATATAGATGTGTCCAGAGCTGTGTGAGATCACTACCATCCTGCTTTTGTGGGGGTGGGTAGGGGTGTTAAATATTTTTTATTTTTTTCCCATAGGTTTTTAACGTTCTAAAAGTTCTTTATTCCAAAGATACTACAAGCTAGTCAGTGTATTCAGTAAGTGTAATGTATTGTAAGTTGCTTCAGAGGTATTGCAAGTATTACATACAACAATAATAAAACAGTGCATTGACATAAATAAGGAAATTTACTTTTGGTACTTCTGTACTTTTACTTAAGTAAAAATCTGTCTTTACAACTTTTACTTGTAATGGAGTAATATTTGACCAGCAGTATACTTTCTTTCACTTAAGTAATGGAGTTGTGTACTTTGTCCGCCTCTGGTGACGACCCCGGCCTGGACTCCGCTTTGTCCACGGTGAAAGCCGATCCGCCGATTCAGTTATGCAAATCTTACCACATCGTGACGTAGACATGTGGGGGTGTGTTAGAATGAGTGTTTTAGGAGGGCGTGGTTGACTCTTAACTTTTATAAAGAATATCTCTTTGGATTTGAGACTTTAGTCTTTGCAACTTTACAGATCTTCTTTATGCACCAAGAGCTTGTAACACTCCAAAGAGAAAGGAAAAATTGAAATCGCATCATATGACCCCTTTAAGATAAATTAGTTTCCCTTGTAGTGGAATTTACAGTTAAAACCCAAGGACCAGATATGATGAATGAAGACCAGGAGTCAGAGATGCGATCAATTAAAGATAATTTTACTGAAGAAAATAGTTTGCAGTTTCATCAGCAGAAGCCAGCTTCAATACTCGCAATGGAGTTCGTAGGCCGCTCTGCATACATGTAAAAAACACCAATAATTATACTCTAACAGAGGTCACTAATTATGTCAATACATATCTCTTAAGTGATTATTTAGGCTAGAGATCAGGAGTCAGACAAAACAGGTATCTCCAGAGACCTATTCCTGATCGGGGGTGGGCATCAAATGACGAGCTTCTCCACTTACTCAGGAAAAGATGCCGACACACACAGGGAAAAAAAGGTGGCCTGGCTCTGGCGAGAATCTTATCAGCATTCAGCATGGTTCATTACACACACACACACACACTATGCCTGTCCCTTTTTAGAGAGTAAAAATACAGAATAACGCAGGATTATTTAATATTTATTATGCAACTACCAGTTAAATTGCTCAATAAGCAAGTTGCAAGCAATATCATAAAACAGCAGAACACATAAATGTCGCAGTTGTCCCAATCACTGTTGCTCACGTACATGGGAGGTCACCCTGACCCATGGCACTGTGACCCTAGGAACAGAATAGACTTCAGCATGGAACTAAGTCAATCATCAAATAATCTAGGAGGTTAAATACTGATCAATAACTTGATTAATAAACACACAAGAAATAATGAAATAATATTATTATGAAGGATATGGTAGATCGGCATCCACTCCTTCAGTCCCCCATTTTAGACCGGTGTGGGGTCCAATACCCCACGTCTGGTCTACCAAGTTGAGGTCACTACGGAAGGTGGAGTGGTGACGCATGCTCCCCTGACGGGTCACAATTGTCGCCTCACCCCATCATGGACATGCTGGACACTAAAAATCCAGTCCCCATGGCAGGGGCTCTCCCAACCCTTCCACTCACAACAGGGCGTTGACGTCGTCCTTGATCAACTGATGATGCAGCCTGGTTGTCAGCTTCAGCAGTCGCATCTCCTCCTCCAAAGGATTCACGTTCTCTGACGCTGAAATCGTTCCAAGCTTCTTCCACAAATTCTTCTACGGAATCTGTCACATCCGTAAAGATTGCTCCTACCGTAAATGCAAACATCCAAGCTAACGCTAAAGCCGAGGGTTCTTGAGGATCTGATAGAAACGGTGATCCCGTAGATCTAAACCACAAATAATTCAGATACTCATATCCTGAAAACGCATCTGTAGTTTTAACCTGTTTCAAGAAATCATTAATGTATTTCTCGTTAGCTTGCTGCGATTTCAATTGAGGATAATACTCAGTAGCATTAGCGTTACAATACTCCAGTTCAGAACAATCACTCGGTTTACACTTATCAGAGGGGTACCAATCAGGACCAATAGTATGAACTATCTTATAGTACAGACAATGACCTGAGCTAGACTTATAATGCAAATCTCTTAGCTCTTGAACTGAGGGGATGGGCCTTAAAAACTGACGAAATTGTTTTTCCTTATCAAACCATTCGTCTCCCATAGCAACATCAGATATATGTGAACACATGTAAACTTGATGAGGCTGGAAATCTTTACACACTAAATCATCAATCGTCAGGGGTACTCGCATTGTAGTTTTCCTACTAGCAATAATCTTTAAACACAAGTGAAACACATTCAAATGCATCCACGCAGTGACATTATAGACCATCGAGGTGGGGCTATAACACTTACTTTCAAGATGGTCATGTAGTTGTTCCATTCTAATAATGGATTTGTTAGCCAGGAGAACGGCGATGTCGTACTGAAACAAAACATCTACAAAATTTGCCCAAAGGCATATGGCACATATTTTTCAACTCCTATGATTATACTTCTTCAATGGCTGAAACAATTCTTCCATCAGTCTGCAGCCTCTGGCAACCCCTGCAAGCACAATCAAATATCTTTTCCCTTTAAGGACTAAACAGGAACTGAATATACTACAGAGCACATAGTGCATTGTTGGCCTTCATGACCTTAGACACAAATGTCTTTACCTGTCTTATACAGCTATAATGGCTTTTGGTTAATTTGGTCATATCAGAAAATGAACTCATTACTAGAAAAATACTTACTTATTCTCTGGAAGCTCGGCTAAATGAATCAACACTGTTATTGCATTCCTGAAATGGGTCAGACCCTCAGTCACCTCACAGATACCAAATACAGACATTGGGCCTCATTTATGAAACACGAGCAGAACGAATTTTTGTGTAAATCGTTCGTAAAGCTGTTCTGACGTAAACTTTCGAACTCATGAAAATGTTCCTGTTTTCAAAATGTTAGTTGGTAGGAAAGAAATTTACACCTGCTCCCTACCACGTGTAAATGGTGCGTAAAACGTTCTTCTGTGTTCGTTTTGGCAAACTGATGACACTGAATTTGATGCACTGCCATTATAATAATTTACAAGGTCGTTTGCTCCGTTTTTTTTTTTTTTTTGTAGCTGAAAGTCGATAAACTGTTTAGCTTTGGGTAAAACCATAGGGTAAAACGCAGCGCTTGTCACTGTCACTTTTTACCCAGCCGTCCAATCAATGGAGGAGGGGCGGGACAAATTCTACACCGACCAATCATCCTACTTGTACAACAACTGAACAACAATAGAGAAGTTAATATTGCTGGATGCTGCATTTTTATATTCAGTAATATTCTTCAAAATGAGATACTAGTAAATATCATACTGCCGTGGATATTTCAAATCATAGCAACCAAAGCGTCTCTCAGCTAGAAAAACGCTGTGCCACCAAAGCGTTCTCCAGCACCACCAGCTGGCCGTTTTAAGAAGAGCGCCTGACAGTTTTTCAGCTGGCTAAAAACGCTTTGGTGGACACACGTTATTGAATATTTATTGTTAGGCATATGGCCTATTAGTGTTTTTTGCATTTATTCAATATACTGGAGCCAAACCTGAGAAAGTAGACCATAATATTCCACTGCGTTCCTGGACACGCAATTTACGTAGCTGTAATTCATAGGCGGGGATTATGCTAATTGTGAATGAGCGTGCACGAGCGCCCTATTTACGAATGATTGTAATTCATTAACATACACATGTTTAACTATCAAATCTGATGTGTACGAAGTGTTTGTGAATTCGGAGGAGAGTTTTCGGGAAGGTCCGTTTTACGTGCGAATTACTCAGAATTTACTCCTATATTTACGAATGTTTCATGAATGAGGCCCATTGTCTATAACCTGAATACTAGGATAAATACACTAGTTTTACAAAAACGACTATTTCCAAACCATTATACTGCAAGAAGAGGGATTGTAAATCCACTCATTCATTCCCCCATTAGAAACCATGTTGGGCTTCAAAACAAAATGTTAGTCTAACTTAAAATAAACCATAAATAAGTAAGAGCCAGATTAAGCCATCTTTAAAAATAGAAATAAAAGGAATCATAATCATTATTTCCTCGAAAACCTAGAACAGTTCCTAGTTTATTACTTAATAGCCCTTTTATTAAGTTTTACTTTTACCACGCAGCCATTTGCAGTCATCATAGTCCACATGCTATTTAAACATAAATGAACATAAACCTAAACTTGTCAATGTTAAGAACATTTGGTCAAAATTACATTGTACGTATCAAAGTGTATAACTTAGAACTTACTTGTTCACTTATTGTAATGCATGTATTTTTATACCATGACATTACTGTTAATCATACTCAATGTCTTTTTTTTTTTTTATGCAGATCTTCTCAATTATCATACCATATTACTGTACTTACTAAATTAACAGCACATTCAGAAGCAAATCCTCAGGACCTCGTGTAAAGTTAATTTAGTTCTCACTGTTTTGTCAGTTAGAAATGCTTACAGGTCAGCTACCTGATCAACGTCTTAAAAACCCTTTATTCATATTTGTCATTTGGCAGTGATACTTATTTAATTCAAATTGTTATAAACCGAACAAGAGCAGACAGATTTCCCAATCCTATCACCAAATAAACAATACTATTGCTTAGTTCTAAACATTAGAATGCCAAATATTCATTAAAGAGGCATCCTCAGTTTCTGTAAATCTGTTTTGAAAAAGTATACATTATCAAAAAGCCCTGTCAGTGTTCACAATAATGATATTATTTTACTTTGACTTGACAGGTGTTCATAAACAGCTCCATAGATCCTATTACAATTTTGTTGTTTTATACATTAACTTCAGCTGCCATGTTTCATTTAATTAAAACCTCTTGTTACTGTATTCCTCCGTCGACTGGTTAGCCAGCAGATCCAAAAGTTTTTGTTAATTTATCTCTGTTCTACATAACCCAAACTATTACGTCACTCAGACCTTGAGGACACACACAGAGACAGCCTTATAGCTGCTTTTGCATTTAACCCATATTACCTAAACTGTATTCACTCCTTTGTTTTCCCACCAGCCTTTCTTTATGTCAGGGTGCTCTCTGGATAATTTGGTTAGTGACTTAGCCAATGTGTCACTGTTTCTCTGCCGTCAAGTCTAAAATATTTACCTTTACCATTCGAATAACCAAGTGTTAACTTGTTTAAATTTAGACCCTCAGTTGAATTTAGACATGGATTTTTAACCCATTATGGACGGCAATCTTGAAATTTCACAAATCCAAATCATATAAACACTCTTAAACATAAGCCTTTCTTTATGTCAGGGTGCTCTCTGGATAATTTGGTTAGTGACTTAGCCAATGTGTCACTGTTTCTCTGCCGTCAAGTCTAAAGTATTTACCTTTACAATTCGAATAAGCAAGTGTTAACTTGTTTAAATTTAGACCCTCAGTTGAATTTAGACATGGATTTTTAACCCATTATGGACGGCAATCTTGAAATTTCACAAATCCAAATCATATAAACACTCTTAAACATATTAATCCAGAGAGTGATTCAAATCAGCATTATAAAGGCCAAAAGAAATTGTTATTACCCGTAGCAGACAGAGCTGGATAACAAATCCACTTAAAGCTCGCCCCATGTTCTGTATCCTCTTTTCGTCAGATTCTCTCAGAATTATTGACTTCTGTAAAGTTTGCCATTTCGCTTAACCCATCTGTAATGATAAAACACTAATTCCAGAGGTTAGTGACACAACAGACACAAAACATAAATTAGTCATCCTCACGCTCACAGATACTAGACACATGAATATTGAAGCAGCTCATATTCAAGGTTTTGATTTTGGTGTTAAATCCAAAGGATTTAAACTGAACATTTTCCTGTCAGTTTTACCTAGTTTGTACCTAGTCTCTTATCTAGTCTCAAACTTTGCCTGTTCATTATTGATTTTTATTTTGAGAAAAATCAGCTGGGTTGTTTTGGTCTTAATATCATTGCTTTGTTTTAGTTACACTTGCGTAGCAGGCCGATAAGAGAGGAAAAACACCATCCCTGCCTCCACTCTGGCAGTCTCGCTCTCTCTCTTACTCTGCAAATAATCTTTTGACAGTCTCACCAAACTTTAACTTAGACTATAATATCAAATTCATTACAACATAGAACCCTTCATCATTCAAAGAGGTTAAAAATGTCAAAGTTTATATATCTCAAATCTCAATTTAGACTATTTAAAATACATTATGCTAGGAGCATTTCTTAAAATCATTTTTACCTCAAATGCTTAGTTCCTTTAACCTTTGTTATCCAAACCATCTCTTGATTCAGCAAAAGCAGTCTTCATCTTTAGCCACCACCATGTCTTGTAATTATCCTATGCCATGCCTAAGGACCTGCATCAGTAAAAACTATGATATAGACATATTAGTTCAATATCATCTCAGCCTCATACATTCAGGGATTCATCATAACTCAGCATAGGAGACTTTTCATACAGTTCTTGCCAGTAAAGCAGATACTTCATGATCCTGATATTAATTGAGAAATTTTGTCTCAAAATAATGGCTGTCATCACATGGTCTCAGATGGTTCTTGAAAGCCCATTGCCATTAACTCTTCATAAATAAGCTCCTTTTCCTCAGGGTGTGATCCCCTGGCATATATAGTTGCATCAAGTTGTGGACACAAACCATCATGCTCAGATTACTCTGTGAATTTATATTTCACACTCGTCCATTCAGTGTAATGTTCTACTACTTCTGTAGCCGAAGCCATCGGGCCCTGTTTGATGGTGGAGACTAAAAATAAGACAGACAAGTTACTGTTCATAGAACAAGCAGCAACACAACTGTTTAATTATTCAAAATCATTACTTCTATAGCTCATGGTCTATTTAGATTTTAGAGACTTCATGTCTCTTCAACAATAGCCCCTAGATTTTTATTAAGTCTTTTTACAATCTTTTATTTCTTAAATGCATTGGGCAGTTGAAACATTTAACTACCAATTGCCCTCTTAATGCATAAAATCTGAAATGTAGAATTTTTGAACTCCTTGTAGCATGTCCTTTAACATCTCAGGGTCTATGATTTTCAACTGAAACTCTGTGCTTTACTACAAATAGCTTGTTATCACTTATGACACAGGCTCAGATAACAGCATTTAGCTGACTTTGAATGGGAGAGAGAACTCTGAGGGATTCAGGACTGGTAGCAATGCATTTTCATTTTAAACTTTTTAACATAATTTCATTGTACTATCTTTTTACTCTAGCCCAGCTTAAAACTTTGTCAGAACATTTACATCAACTTGTACCTATTCATTCACTTAATTCTGGCCATGGCTTTGGAATTTTAACAATGGTTTTAAATCTGTCAGGGGTTATCTGACCCAGATATGTTACTTCGGGTCGTGCTAACTGTGCTTTCTTCAAATTAACTTTGAAACCCCCGTTTATGTCACTTGTTTACAACATTATCATCTCATATGCAAACAATAATTTTTCACTGGAAATTGGCATTTGGCTATGATGCTGAGTGGCTGAATTTTTGCAATCTGACAGTAAAATTACTCTTTTTTTTTTCCACTCAGAACATGTCTCTGTTACTTTTACAGCTTAAACCAGAGTCATGGTGGGGGCCAGCACAAGATAAAAAACAACTGTTTCATTGCAGTCAAACGCAATCTTGTCTTCTAAAGCAAAACATAAGCTTCTAAGTTTTTCCAAAATGCTACTGCCACTTTTTGTGCCTACACAGTCTTTTAATCAACCCAGAATTCTGTTCAGTATATTATTAGAGCTTGCAACAACTATACAGGGACTGGAACAGATTTATGATATCATTCTTTGTCATTTAAACCTTCTATGCACAAAGAATCAGATTAAATCATCACTCAGTTACTTCTGGGATTTTTTTTTGGAACAAATAGCCACTTTACATATCTGAAAATAGGCACAAACATTTAGAAATGTGTATCTTCCTGGTTCTTTCTTTGTTTGCAGCTAATCAAGTTTTTGTTTTAACTTTCCAATCAGAATCAAAGCGCAGGCTGACCATTCTTTCAACAAATTCAGAGAATATCTTTAAGGTGAGAGCTTCAGAGCCGAGCTGTTTACAGCATTTGCTCTCTTCTGTTTCATTATTTCTATCAGGACTAAGCAAGTTACCTAATTTGTCAGCCATATTCTATCACAAACCAAAAACCAAAAGAGATGATAGCAGCAAGAGATTGAGGCAGCGATATTACCAACAGCACTTGGCTTCCTTCGTGATGAAACTGCAAAGTATACTCCAGAATTTCCATATACTGGTCCAATCCAATTAGGTGTCATGAAAACAAAATTTTAGCTCTTTCGGGGTTGTTCCTGATGCATCCCAGATCAATCAATCCTTGCCGTAACATATATATGGGTATGAGTATTTTTGGTTACTCTTTTCCCTAACCAACTGACCTGACCTGATCGCTAAACTCGGGGCGCCCCTGTCTGAGACGGAAGGAATAGAGAGTTGGTTGAAGACGCTGTGTGTTTCGTTGTGAAAGCGAAACTACTTTGTTTGGCCTTCCAAAAGAGGACGATATCCGCTTCGTCATGCCTAGAGCTGATCTGTGTTGGTCGCTGAGGCAATACATCAACTTCGCGCGGTGGATCGCCGGATCGGCTTTCACCGTGGACGAAGTGCCTCCTCTCACTCAGCCCGCCGGCCGTTCCTCACTCTAGCTCACCTCCGCTCACTCTAGGCCGCCGTGTGTGATGCTGTGTTTCGTTGTGAAAGCGAAACTACTTTGTTTGGCCTTCCAAAAGAGGACACGACTAGAATCAGTGGTTAAGTTGTATTTATAACACTGTTCCAGAACACTTCAACCCAAATATTCAGATGTGTGCAGCACATTTTATGGAGGACTGTTTACTGATCCTGGGAGAGTAACGTTAGACTAAAATGCCGGCAGTTCTGACTCACGTAAGTACGTTTTCATTTAAAGGATTTGCCACTGATGATTCAAACGCGAGTTTTGAGCAGTGTAGAGTAGCACTTGTTGTTCGTCATTTCTCCGATCACAAATGCAGACAGAGTTTTATGTTTACACGGC
>NW_015639765.1:133764-139812 GCF_001515625.1 Sinocyclocheilus rhinocerous | reverse complement strand
TTTTCTGACCGATGAGCTTTGTAAAAATCGACACGTTTCAGAAAGGCGGGGCATTGAGGAGAAACAATAATGTACAGTATGTGGAAAATAATGTGTTTTTTTAACCTTAAACCGCATAAACACATTTCATTGCACCAAATACACAAAATAATGTTCTTTTTAGCAACATCATATGACCCCTTTAATATGACACGAAGGAGGACTCAATTCTGTGTTTGCACACTGTCTGATAGACCGTTTACTGTGCGCACCCACCTGAAGCACCCACACAGAAAGTTGTGAAGAACTGTAACAGTAACAACAGCTGAATAGTAAATAATCTGTATACTGTGCTGAAGAAGCCTCTGAAGCTGAAATTCAGATATGGTAATGGACATGATGCACTGTCAGAGGTAGATCAATAGACTGGGCCATCAGACCATCAGAGCAGAGCAGACTCTCAGAAAGGAGGTGGTTAGAGAGACCGGATCCTTGAACCTTTACAGACACTGTGAGAAAAGAGGTGCTGCAATGTACATTAAAGGGGTCATCCGATGCTTCATGCTCTTTTACAAGTTGTTTGAACTGAAATGTGTGTTGGCAGTGTGTGTACACAACCAACCTATAATGATAAAAATCCACCCAGTGTTTTTTTTTTTTTAATCTACTAAAATCTTTACCCCTTTCTCAAATCGAGCCGGTCTTTGTGACATCACACAGACAGGCCCCTCCCACGATAGTTTGATTGACAGTGGCGGTAAGACACCAGTCCAGTCTGTGCTGAAACGCTACTGTCAATCAAACTATCGTGGGAGATGCCTGTCTGTGTGACGTCACACAGACAGGCCCCTCCCACGATAGTTTGATTGACAGTGGCATTTCAGCACAGACTGGACTGGCGTCTAACCTTAGACCCGCCCAGAGTGAGCTGTCATCAGTCCACCATTGTTTCGACGCTGTAGCAGGTGTAGACAAGAATGTCTCCTAAGCGATTGAGGTGTTTTGTTTTTGGATGTAATAATGAACATAGCAGTCGTCATTTACTCCCGACATCTGAGCCGCTGAACACGCAGTGGGTTACATTTGTTTCTGAAGGGAATGTGCCCCTGATCTACCTAAATGCATCTATCTTCACGCGAATCATTCGTGGTCCAGCTTCACCAACAGAAAAAGTGTTTTTTTTATATTGGATTGATTTTAATAACTTTAATGTACTTGAATTGTGCACCAAACACTTGCAATATACAAGGATCGGGACTCGGTATCAGAAGATACTCATTCAATGACTCGGATCGGGTCGGGGGCACAAAAAAAATCTGATCAGGACATCCCTAATTGAATCCCAAACATTCCATCCAATTCCACCATCTTGTAAAAACACTGCCAATGTTTACCCTTGTTTTCCCTCGTTGTCTGTCTATATTTTGACAAGTCTTCAAATTTTGCCTTGCATTTCTGTAACAGAATCTGAATTTATTTTTCCATACCACCTAAAATCCCTCTAACTCAGCCATCTACAGTAGCCACACCCCAAACTGTTGCTATTGGGTGCAAATACATAGATTGATAGGCAGGTAGGATATCCTATCATTGCATTCGGACCAAATTCAATGATTGGGCAAACATTTAACTCAAATACAATCAAATACATAGATTGACAGGCAGGTAGGATATCCTATCATTGCATTCGGACCAAATTCAATGATTGGGCAAACATTTAACTCAAATACAATCAAATACATAGATTGACAGGCAGGTAGGATATCCTATCATTGCATTCGGACCAAATTCAATGATTGGGCAAACATTTAACTCAAATACAATCAAATACATAGATTGACAGGCAGGTAGGATATCCTATCATTGCATTCGGACCAAATTCAATGATTGGGCAAACATTTAACTCAAATACAATCAAATACATAGATTGACAGGCAGGTAGGATATCCTATCATTGCATTCGGACCAAATTCAATGATTGGGCAAACATTTAACTCTTTCCCTGCCAGCGTTTTTAAGAAAAGTTGCCAGCCACCTCCAAAATGTTTTAACATTTTCATAAAATGTTTATGGCCCCCAGAATATTTTGTTGTATGAATATCTGAACATGCAATGTGTCAAAATCAAGAACAGAGCCTCTGCTTTTAAACAAAAAAAACTGTTTTATTCTAGCTTCATGCATTAATTTTTTATCAACACTTCAATGTGGGTAAGTTTCATTATAAAAGCATCTTGAACAAAAAAGAATTTGAGCAAAAAACTGAGAAAATTATGGCTTTGCAGCCCTCTACGAACACCTTGGCAATTGAATCGCCATTGGCTAGTAAATTTTTTTGTTTACTCGCCAGACTGATAAATATATACATACACATATACATATATACACACCCATTCACATACATACACACACACACACACACACATATACATACACCCATATACACACACATACATACACACATATACCGTACACACAAACATATACATACACACATATACACACACATATATACACACACACATACACACACATATACACATATACACACACACACACATATACATACAGACACACACACATTTACGGTACGTTAAATACAGGTGCGCTGCGCATCCATTTAGATTAACTGAAAAACAGCACAGATCGCTTAGTGGAGAGTGAAACTCTGATGCGCTCAGTCAGAGAGTGTTCGGCGAGTGAAAATATATCTGTGCTTAACTTATACTTAGCCTCCAACTCACACACTGGCGAGTAAAATCTGAGAATTTATTAGCAATTGGCTAATATTAGACATCATTTAGTCGCCAGAGTGAAGATTTAGTCGCATATGCGAGTGATTTACTCGCAATGTAGAGGGTTGCTTTGTCAAAAGACTATGTCTGGATCAGATTCAGAACAATGATCAAAATATAGATGGACTAGATTGCTTCCATCAACAGCCCCAGAGTTTGCACAGTTCTATACTACTTCCTGGGTCGACAACTCTTTCAGTAACATTACGCAGAATTTTTTATTTATATATTGTTTAATGTTTGATGATCACCTTTTTTTTTTACATATGCATATGTTTACATACATGAACACTTGTTGTTTCTTCTCTTTCGCTGTGTTTTGATCAAGGCATTCAGTACTCTATATATTCTTCAGTACTTCAGTATATATATATGTTTCATATTTTCAATTCGTCAAAGTAGTCACCTTCTGCTTTGATGACAACTTTTTGCACTCTCTTGGCATTCTCTCAGTCAGCCTCATGAGGTAGTCATCTGGAATGGTTTTCCAACAATCTTGAAGGAGTTCTCAGAGATGTTGAGTACTTGTTGGATGCTTTTCCTTCACTCTGTGGTCCAACTCATCCCAAACAATCTCAGTTGGATTTAGATCGAGTGATTGTGGAGACCAGGTCATCTGATGCAGCACTTCATCACTCTTGGACAAATAGCTCTTACATAACCTAGGGGTGTGTTTGGGGTCGTTGTCCTGTTTGAAAGCAAATGATGGCCCCACTAAGTGCAAACCAGATGGGATGGCATGTCGCTGCAAAATGCTGTGGTAGCCATGCTGGTTAAGTGTTAAGTCACCAACAGTGTCACCGGAAAAGTACCCCCACACCATCACACCTCCTCCTCCATGCTTCACAGTGGGAACTACACATTCAAGAACCGTCCGTTCACCTTCTCTACGTTTAACAAAGACACGGCGGTTAGAAAATCTCACATTTGCACTCATCAGACCAAAGGACAGTTTTCCACTGATCTAATGTTCATTCCTTGTGTTTCTTGGCCCAAGCAAGTCTCTGCTTGTTGTTCATCCGAAGTAATGGTTTCTTTGCCTCAATTCAACCATGATGTCATCAATCACACAATCCTCTGAACAGTTGAAATATGTCTGCCACTTGAACTCCAAGAAGCATTTATGTGGGCTGTAATCTGAGGTGCTGTCAATAGGTGGTTTCTGAGGCTGGTAATTCTAATAAACTTATCCTCTGCAGCAGAGGTAGCTCTTGGTCTTCCTTTCCTGGGACGTCCTCATGACATTCAAAGTTCTTGATATTTTTCAGACTGACTTGACCTTCATTTCTTAAAGTAATGATGGACTGTCTTTTCTCTTTACTTAACTGAGTGTTTCTTGCCATAATAAGAATTTATACAGTAGTTGTAGTGGCTATTGACTCTGTACCCACCCTTCCTCTGATGGTCTAAAGCATATTAAGAAGGCAGGAAATGTCACAAATTAACTCTTGACAAGGCACACCAGTGAATTGAAAACCATTCCAGGTGACTACCTTGTGAATCTGATGAGAGAATGTCATGAGTGTGCCAAGTTGTCATCAAAGCTAAATGGTTTTGACAATATAAAATATAAAATATATTCAGTTTTTTGTTTTGTTTTTGTTTTACTACATAATTCTGTTCTTTCATAGTTTGGCTGCCCTCGACTAAAGATTTTTCGGTAACACGTTACAATAAGGTTCATGAATTAACATTAAATAATGCATTAACTAATATTAACTAACAATGAGCAATACATTTGTTACAATATTTATTAATCTTTGTTAACGTTAATTAATACAAGTATGACTGTTCATTGTTAGTTCATATTAGCTCAGCTCCATTAATTAATGTTAACAAATAAAACCTTTGATTTTAATAATGTATTAGTAAGTGTTGAATTTAATATGATCTGAGATTAATAAATGCTTTACAAATATTTTTCATTGTTAGTTCATGTTAACTAATGTAGTTAGCTAATGTTAACAAATGGAACCTTATTGTGAAGTGTTAAATATTTTTCTAGTCGTCTAGTAGTTGTTCATTTAAGCCATTAGTTGATTAGTTGCATGCTTATATAAATTAAATTACGATATATAGCCTATTCCACGTTCAAGTGCAGGCATAATGCTTGTTGCAAAGCATCGGCAAAGTAATGACTATGAATGTCTCAGAAAAGACAAGGTGATATTTTAATTATTTATTGATAATTTAGTGTTTTCTGAATCATTGTTGGCTGCAAAGATGAAGCTGACAATGCTGAATTGCCATCTTCACAGTACAGTGGACGCGCAGTTAGAAAGAAATGCACCTTTCATACGGATTAAGTTTCGCTCCAGTTCACCAAGACTGAGACGACAGAAAGCGCATCTTGTTTGTTTTTCAAATGATGTACTAATCTTATGTGTATGAGCAAAAATTACGGCATATTTTAAGTTGTTTCTGGTGTTATCAGGAAAAAAATGTAAGTGATCACGCCGGCGCCTCCATGTCATGCAGTAAGTACTCTAATAGCTTCCACACTCCGCACAAACACTTGGATATGTGCCTAATAGCACATTTCCATCTAGGTTAATGTTAGAGCAAGGGGCCATGTTATAGTCGCTATTTGCACACTTCCTTGTGTTTGCTGTGAGCCCCACTTTCTGCAGCGTCCTCAGGACAGCAGCATATGTAGAGTGCAGCTGGAGGGTCCTGTCCAGAATTTGGCACCAAAAAACAAGCCTAAAGGCAGTGTCACAATTGATGTTATTCCAAACGGTATGGAGTTGACATGGGGATCTGCCCCTGTGGCCGTTTCAGTGTGGTGGTGTATGAGTTTAGTGTGACCGGGGAGGGGAGAGAACATGTCTGCAAACTGTTCTTGCAACTTGGGAAACTTCAGTTGTGAGGAACTACCATCGCTAATGTCACAGGGACCTGCTCCCTCCACGCTTTGAAAAGTTTGAGGTGATGTATTTGACATGCTGTGATGTAGCCGTTATATAGTCAACTTTAACGCCCTTAGTCCTGGAGTGTATTCTTCCGCTTTAGTTGACTCGGTGTATGGAGCTTTGCGCACAGGTCCATACTGGATTTCACTGTGGATGAATAAAGGTCTCTCCTCACATTTTATTTCTAAGAATATAATATCTTCAGCCAGTGGTCAAGACTCCATGAGTGCACACTTCTTCTTCCCAGCATTCAGCACCACTGTAAGACCCTGGCTAGTCAGTAAGGAGGAAGGAACCAGGGGCTGCGGGCCATTAAATTATGTTTTATTAACAAGTTTCGGGAGGAGCACGATCAGATAATCAA
>NW_015639765.1:128749-133196 GCF_001515625.1 Sinocyclocheilus rhinocerous | reverse complement strand
TAGCACAATACGTAAATACAGTATATATATATATATATATACTGTATTTAGTATATATATATATATATATATATATACAGCCAACTTACCTCTGTCCCACAACAGTTTTCCGGCATGGACAGTTTTCCAGCATCCTCCTATCATTCGGCCGTGCCAAAAATTCCTCAGATCAGAAAGTGGACAGTATTTAAGCCTGAAGCAAACGCTAATTAATTCTGATGCACAGTTCTAGCATAGAATTAACAAAGCGGATCTGTATGATCTATTCATCACTCTGTAAATCAGCCAACCTCACTCCTAAATCCACTTCAGCCCCAAAGGCAGCCAATAGATCGAGCAAAGCTTACAAGGCCCCGAACTCGCCTCGCTCGACAGCACCTCAGCGCCGTACGCAGCCGGCCCTCCAGCTCCTGTAGCAGACGCTAGTGTGAGGCTGCCTCCACTAGCGGCGCATGCCACCAGTGTTGCCAACTAATTTTTAGGGTAAAAGTCACTAAAGGCAGGTTGTTTGTTGCTAAAAGTCATTAAATGGCCTCCGCCGACAATCGTGGCCCCCTCTCCTCTCCCTTACACTTCTCTTCTACACTCTCTTTTCACAGCAACACCTCTGCCCGTCCCTCCAATTACTGTTGCCTCGGAGCCACCCCCAGTGGCTCACAACATCCGAGCACAGATCCTGGCAGGTGTGGACATAGACCTCTCATCTAGGGCAGTCATTAACAATTATTTTGGTAACTGAGTTATCGGTCAATTATTCTGATGATTGAGTAATCTGATAATTATGATGTATTTTTATGGTAATAAAATAGGCCTAATCAAGCCTTTAAAATGACCTAAAATACATATGTAATAGCACTGAGGCAATAATAATTGGTTCAAATAAAGTGTCAAAAGCAAGTAACAATATGGTTTTGCTGAACAAAACAAAACTTAGAATACATAATGTATTATAAACAATTTAAGTAATGTACATTACGCATTATATCAAAGACCTACAGACGGCGCCAACAGCCTGACGATATTTTTTTACATGTCACTGCGCGATCTAATAGTTGTTTAATATTGGCTAAACAACATTTAATTCAAATGCCTACTAAATCTTTAATATTTGGCCATTTCTTTATGACATGTAGCATTTACATCATCTGTAATTTCTTGAATATGTGGACATCAAAACGTGTAAACCCAGAGTGAGGGTTTGAACTTTTATTTTGAAATTGCGATGAACAGTTTACCGTATGTGGCCATTTTCCAAGTTTTCTATTGCGTTCAGCCATTTCTCTGAAATAATCTGTTCAGCCTTCCCCCATAGGCGGCACGAACTAAACGAGTATTCATGATAAGCCTTTTCGATGCTCCCGCCTTCTCAGTTTTTTATGCATTGGCTCATCGGAGTGGCTACTGGGAAGATTCTCGGGTAAGAAACACCATATAATCGATCTGTCAGCTCCGCATTACTCCCCATTTTCAAGCATAAGCACTTCGATTCCTCTTAATGAATTTTCTCTCAAATAGCAGGACATCATGCAATTGATACGATAAAAAATCCGGGGTCATGGCACTTGGTTGGCCAAAGTCGACATCACCTCAGCTTTCAAAGTGATGCCTATCCATCTGGATTCATGGCACTCATTCGGGGTACGCTGGGACAGGAAATTCTACTTTCGCTGTACGCTTAACTTTCGGATGCAAAGCGGCCCCAAGAATTTGTGACACATTATCAGAAGCAGTTTGTTCAATTTGTTGAACAATTTCGCAATTTTCCCACCTCATTCACCTGCTCGGTGACTTTCTAATCATCCCGCCTCCCACCTCATTCACCTGCTTAATGACTTTCTAAACGTCCCGCCTCCCAACGCCATCCCAGCTGCGCATATCCTTACAGTTCAAAAAAGTTTTCTGAGCTTGGCAGATGGGGGGCTCTCCCTTCCGATGCAGTGAGCCACCACTCCCGTTGGTTGCAGTGTGGACCCTCCATTTGTAGTTTCGAGTCGTGCCGCTTATTCAGTGGCAGGTTGGGCTCTCCAAAGGCAGATCCATTGCCAACCCCAGTACCTCACTATTCGCAACTCATATTCCCGTAACCTATCCCATAAAACCCCTCCTCGACACTTCCCTCAATTCCATTCACTAAGCAGTTTCACCCAGAACCGTCCATTCTTATCCATCAGGTTGGACACGTTTCAAAACATTCCCACCTCTCCTATAACCTGCCATTTCCTGATTTTTCTCTCCTCTCAGTAACTTTGTTCCTTTCCTACCTTAATTCCCTTAGGAACCTCCAAGCTGGGTCTATTAAAGGTTAAGCGGCATCCAATTTTTCACAAATTAGTCTATGGCTCCCCCTCCCTGAAATAAATACTTCTCAAACCTCTCTCCTAATTAAAGGAATTCAGCACTCCCAAACATCAAGCCCGGATGCCAGACAACCTATAACTTTGGACATCCTTACAAAATACATCCACAGTTTCCGCACAGGGTACCATTCACTCCATACTGCTCAGACCCTCAACGCCATGTTTATATAGTTTTTTTCGGTTTCCTGAGATGCTCAGAACTCACAATAAACCTCCAAATTCAACCCCAAACTCCATCCAACCATCTCCAACTTATCTGCACTCGACAGCGAATCTATCTCTTACTCTATTAAACAAAGTGAGACAGACTATGAAAGAAAAGGCCACTACATCTACATGTTCAAACTCCTGTCTCCAAATCAACCGTCTTATCGAATTGCGTTGCTTATTCGGCAGTGGATGGGGCTCTCCCTTCTGAACAGTGAGCCGCAGCTCCCTTCGGTCGCAGTGTGAGCCCCCCATCCGTCGTTTTGAATCTTATTGCTTACTCGGCATCGGACGGGGCTCTCCCTTCCGTTGCAGTGAGCCGCCGCTCCCTTCGGTCGCATTGTGAGCGTCGTTTTGAGTCACGCTGCTTAGCCGGCAGCGGACGAGGCTCTCCCTCCCGATGCAGTGAGGCGCTGCTCCCTTCGGTCGCAGTGTGAGCCCTCAATCCGACGCTTTGAATCGCGTCGCTTATTTGGCGGTGGGCTCTTCCTTCCATTGTAGCGTGAGCCCTTTATCCGTCGTTTCGAGTCATGCTGCACATTCGGCAGTGGACGGGGCTCTCCCTCCCGATGCAGTGAGCCGCCGCTCCCTTCGGTCGCAGTGTGTGCCCTTCACCTGTTGTTTCGAATCGCATCGCTTATTCTTGGGGCAGTTGTGGCCTAATGGTTAGAGAGTCGGACTTGTAACCCAAAGGTTGCGGGTTCGAGTCTCAGGTCCGACAGGAATTGTCGGTGGGGAGAGTGAATGTACAGCACTCTCTTCCACCCTCAATACCACGACTGAGGTGAGACCCTTGAGCAAGGCACCGAACCCCCAACTGCTCCCCAGCCCTCCATCCAGCGCTTCGAATCGCAACTCTTATTCGGCTTATTGGTGGTCGCGGCTCTCCCTTCTGATGCAGTAAGCCGCCGCTCCCGTTGGACTCAGAGAGAGTCCCCCATTTGATGTCTTGCATCATGCTCCTCATCCAGCGGCAGGTAGGGCTCGGCCGCTCGATGCTGCGAGCCGCAGCTCCCGTTGAGCACTACATGGGCTCTTCCATTCGCCCTGCCTCCTTCTCGCAAACTCTAACCCATCTCCCTTCACGGCACGCATATTTTGGGGGGCTCTTAACTAAATTTTACTCTCAGGCTGCTATCGCATGCCTATTTAGCTTCTTTTGGGGGAGTTCTCTGGGTTCGAGCTATATTCCAAGCTCTGAGCCCTCCCTCAGGACAGCACACCAAATATGCTTACTATTTGCTCAATCCAATTATATATAAGTGCAAACTTGTGAAGCTGCTTTTATTAGTAATTTTAGAAAACAAACATAAAGCCAATTTTCAGCGTACCAAAACTCTTGGTGTACACATCAGCAGCAGATCCATAGTAGGGCTGGACGATATGGCCAAGAACACCCACAACAGATGTCTGTACCTAAAAACTTCTGAAAAATATATTTTCCAAGTCTATGAAACCTATAAAACTATATAATATTTAAGAAAAAAACAGCACTAATAAATTAATGTTTACCTTATATCAAACTATAGGCTGACGTTCACTACCAGTCAAAAGTTTTTGAACAGTAAGATTTATAATGTTTTTTAAAGAAGTCTCTTCTGCTCACCAAGCCTGCATTTATTTGATCCAAAATACAGCAAAAACAGTGACATTTTGAATTTTTTTTACTATTTAAAATAACGGTTTTCTGTTTTAAAATATTTTAAAATGTGATTTATTCCTGTGATTTCCAAGCTGAATTTTTAGCATCATTACTCCAGTCACATGATCCTTCAGAAATCATTCTAATATGCTGATTTGCTGCTCAAAAACATTTATTATTATGTTGAAAACAAATGAGTAGATTTTTTTTCAGGTTTCTTTGATGAATATAAAGTTCAGAA
>NW_015639765.1:102421-122889 GCF_001515625.1 Sinocyclocheilus rhinocerous | reverse complement strand
TTACTCCAGTCACATGATCCTTCAGAAATCATTCTAATATTCTGATTTGCTGCTCAAAAACATTTATTATTATGTTGAAAACAAATGAGTAGATTTTTTTTCAGGTTTCTTTGATGAATAGAAAGTTCAGAAGAACAGCATTTATCTGAAATAGAAATCTTTTGTAACATTATAATCTTTTTGATCAATTTAAGTCATCCTTGCTAAATAAAAGTATTATAAATAAAATAAAATTGCAGTGCTAAATAAAATTTCTATAATTTCTTTCCCCCCAAAAAAATTATACTGACTCCAAGCTTTTGAATGGAATAGTGTATAATGTTATAAAAGCTTTTTATTTCAGATAAATGCTGTTCTTCTGAACTTTCTATTCATCAAAGAAACCTGAAAAAAAATCTACTCATTTGTTTTCAACATAATAATAAATGTTTTTGAGCAGCAAATCAGCATATTAGAATGATTTCTAAAGATTTAAAATAACTGCTTTCAAATAGAAAGCTGTTGTTTTAAATAGTAAAAATAATACAAAATGTTACTGTTTTTGCTGTACTTTGGATCAAATAAATGCAGCCTTGGTGAGCAGAAGAGAATTCTTAAAAAAAAAAAAAAAAAACTTAAAATCTTATAGTTCAAAACCGTTAGACTCGTAGTGTAGGCTGATTATACTGATAGATTGAAACAAATGTGCTTCAGCCAGGATAAAGAATATAAAAAGTGCTCTGAGTTGCTGCAGAAAACAAAAAAATTGAGCAACAACAAAAACATGTTGCTGGAGACGGGCTTATTATTGAAAATGCAAATTCATTCTATGCCAGCAGGAGGCGCTTTTAGAGTGATAAAACTAGCGATTTCCCTGGTAATGGCTGTAATCAAATCAGCTCCACTCTTGAACGCTACTTTATCAGATAAAAATGAAAATGTCATCGAAACTTTTCTGAAGACAGTCAATTCCCTTCAGAAATACAGGCACAAATAAATCAATGTATGGGAAACACTGGTAATGTATATCGAACTATCGGAAATGTGTTTAAAAATCATATCACCGTTATTGAAAAAAATTATATCGCAATACATATTGATATTGAATTATTGTCCAGCCCTAGTTCATAGCATACCTCTTTGTCACTTGCCTAGGCAAAATAATGGTGCAATGAACAGTTTATTTTGATTAAACGACAGTATATGTGTCTGTTCAAACTGTCATGAACATGAACATGAACATATCAGTGCAAGTGTTTCCATTGTACTGCACATAAAAATGGCCAACCAATCAGGTGTGCTTTTAGGTATGTTCCCAGAAATGCTGTGACTTGGCGGCACTCATGCACAGACTGTTTTGCCAGTGACAGTGAATAGAAGAAAAAGAATCCAGACCTGTCTCTCTTTCTCTATACTATTTTAATGGGTATTGTTTGAAAATCATCATAGCAGATTGTTTGGCCTCATTTACTTTCAGAAATCATAATTAGGGGCATTTATGACAAATATAAGTAAAATGCAAATCAAATACCGAGACAAACATGGGAATATTTATTTTAAAAAATTGGGATATCAGCATTTTGATAAGCAAATAGCATATTATACCACTCATTGTGTACCGCAGTATTCCTGCTTTTGCATAAGCACCACCTACTGTCAGAAAGGGAAATTGCATTTTCATGTAGCCTGTCTGTCAGTGTGTGTGTCATGAACATTTCTACAATATTCTTTTATAACATTGTTTGGTATAATAATATGGCTTACTCCTTTGTCTTGATAAGTGCTTTTTTAGCATTTTTACATAACAAATCATTAATATAGTAGTTTATTTTACTATTTGTTTAGATAATCATTTTTAAGTGTAATTTTTCGTATTTCTATAATGGTTTTTATAATGGTCACAATGCAACCACTCACAATGCAACAAGGTTCCAGCGACAAGCAATGTTGTCCACACTGAACTAAAAAATTAGGTATGACGCAACACAATCAACCGCAAATAGCAGCACAATGGATTTGAGTGAGTTTCATGCAGTATCTGATTTTGAACTTTGAAAAGTTCCTGTTTTGTTTCAGATGTAAACCCCACAGGGACCCTAAACTACAGTAGTTCCAGAAGCTAGGAAAATTTCCAGTGGTGGAAAAGGAGAAAAAAAATCTGATTAATATGGAAAAGATGTCTCTTATCACTTGTCACGTTAATGAGACACGTCTGGTTAGGTGTGTGGGGAACTGAAAATGTGATTTTGTTTCTTCAGCGAACACACATGAATTCACTAACGGCCGAACATACAGTCACCATACGGATGAAACCAGAAGAGCGAGAGCAGAGGAGAGGGGAGATGTATGTATTTTTTTTCTTGCTCAATCTTCATGAAAAAGCTGTCCTCAAATTTCGTCTGAGCGAATAGCGAGTATTGCCAAGAGTGCTGATATTTTTTGTGTCTGTATTCACAGAAATCAAAACTATTTGTTTATTTCTGAATAGAGCTTGGTGCGAAGAGTTGTCTGTGTTTTCTCACACTCCACAGAGGGTTACCTTTCACTAGTGAGGAAATGGGAAAACCTGGGAAAATTTTCGGATCTGTGTATTGCTCGTGACATGCAAACCTAATAAAAGCTTCAGCTTTGACAATATTCTTGTTGCTGTAAAGGAAAAATATGAACTGGCCAATTCATGTCAGAATGTAAGTTACTTAGTAGTAATTACTTATTTTTAGAACGATTACATAAAAACAATATCACACTCGAATATTGAATATCGGCACAGCTGTGAAGACCTGCAGCACAAAGTCATTCTAATATTCAGTATTGCTTGTGTGTGTGTGTGTGTGTGAGTGTGATATATAAACACATTATATAGCTGAGTGCTTTTGTTCCCAAATATCAGCACAACTGTGATTTGGACATAGACTTGAAGCCACAGACAATCACAAGCCATGCTGATATTCGGGGGGAAAAATTCCACAATTGTGAATCTGATATCGTAAATGTGATACAATTCAATCGACAACAAATTATCATTAAGAAATGTACCTTTTAGACACAGTTTTGCCAAAGCCACAGCAGAATTAACACAGTTGGTTGTGTTTTGTTCCTGAATGCGTCATATTTGATTTATAAATAGTCCCTTGTTTTGTTCAGAATAATATTTTTGAACAAATTTGTTCAAATGTTTTTAATGACTTAATGACAATCACTTACCTACAAAAAGAACTACAGAAAAATCCCCACTACCAATGCACAGACTGACATTTTGTCTGGAACACTCAAATACAGACAAGCAGAGTGATACAATCAGTAAAAAGTCCCAGTGCTGTTGGACTGGTACTGTAAATCCGCACTCTTGGAATGCTGCTTAACCAATCAGATTTGAGGACCATGACTAACTTTAATTACAGATTAAGTGCGTTTCACACTTAAAATAGTAAACACTGGGTCATTCTAAACCCCGGGTAAGGAATCCTGGGTTATCTTGTTTCACGTTTCACACTGCTCATAAATAACTTGGAGTTAACAATTAATCCTGGGTATTTATAAGCGGTCATTTCACACTGTACATTTCTAAACCCCGGGTTAACATTTTTTATATATACATTTTTGTGGTGTCAGTATCACTGATTAGACAAACACAGCACTCAACCTGTTTATATAATGGCTCTTGCATTGCGCATTATTAAATTATACATTTCAGACTGTACTATCACAAATTTTTCTGAATGGACTTTTGACATATTTCCCCTCAAACGTTTCACGCTGTACATGTGTGGCACCTCAATGTAGGGTTAACACCGCAAAAGAGGTGCTAACTGTGCTCCAGAGCAGGGTTTCAAAACCCTGGGTAAAAAGCAGTGCTAAAACCACTTCTAAATTATAAGTCTGAAATGTACCTTTACTCGAGGTTGAAAGCAAGGTTTATACTGACAGTTATCTGGGTTTAAGTGCAGTGCGAAAAGCCCTTTAAAATCATTAACCCCATTCTAAAACCTGGGTTAACAGAATCCTGGGTTGTCTTCTACTATGTTTGACGCTGTTCAATCTTCCTGAATGGACTTTTTGAACTATATAAAGCAAAAAGAAAAAAAAAATTCACACAATTGAATGTGTTTTCAATTGACACATTTTCCACCACCATTTGAGAGTTTTTCTCCTTCAGCATTGAAACGTACTCGGTTACTAATGTAACCTCGGTTCCCTGAGATATGGGAACAAGTACTCCGTCGCTAAGATGCTATGGGGAAAACTCCTTTTTCTCCGATTACTGAAGCCTTTTTGAATAACGCAGTGTAACTGCACGGCCATTGGTTTGTGCAGTGAATAAAAAACGAACCAATGGCTCGGCAGCGGAGCTGTCGCCATGAAACCCGCCAGAGCCAGCCAGAATCGGCGGGGACATCTGGCTATATAAGTGGGCATTCTGACATAGGATCTTCAGGTTAATTCGACTGAAGTGACTACACTGAGTTGTGCAGCTACATAGCATGGCTAGCAACGCAGTACTCATTCCCGTATCTCAGAGAACTGAGGTTACGTTAGTAACCGAGTACGTTCCCTTTCGATACTTCACTCCTACTGCATCGCTATGGGGAACCAGTACAATTACGCCGTGCTATGGTAGAGGAGCGACTCATATGTGAACTTTCCTTAAGCAGCCAAGGGGCTCAGAGGGACAAGTATATAATAGGGTAAGCCCTTCATGTGGCAACGGGCTAAACTCAGAGGTCATGCCCGGCCTGGGCAATCGTTCCAAGAAAAACTCCTACAGCCTCGGCACTTAGGGAGGGCAGAGAGCGTACAAGAAATAAAGCAATTCTGGCGAGTTTGAGCATGTTATGGCCAAACCCTACTCAGAGCTAGTCCCGCTTTCTGGCAGGTGCATGCCAACTATGCAGAAAAGACCCTAGCCTGTAAGGCAGGGATGTCCAGGTTGTAAAACCTAACAAATGTGGACGGCGAGGCATTGCAGGCCCAAGGAGAGGAGTATGTTAGCGTATTAGCGTCAACTGTCCACCAGGAAAGTCTCTGCTTCGTGACCAGATGGCCTTTGGTGCGGCCTCCGAAGCAAACAGAGTTGTTCTGGCTGCCTCAATGTAAATTCTCTGTGCCCACTGGGGCAGAGTAGATCCAACTCCTGGTCCTCCTCCGAGGGAGGAAGTGCAGAGAGTGTAATGACCTGTGCTCTGAACGGAGTGGAGAGCACTTTAGGTACATAACCATGCCTTGGCTTCAGGACGTCCTTAGAGACACTGGGCCCGAACTCAAGACAGGTAGGGCTCACAGAGAGCGCCTAGGCAGTCGTGGCCTAAAGGTTAGAGAGTCGGACTTGTAACCCGAAGGTTGCGGGTTTGAGTCTCATGTCCGACAGGAATTGTCGGTGGGAGGAGTGAATGTACAGCGCTGTCTTCCACCTTCAATACCACGACTGAGGTGAGATCCTTGAGCAAGGCACCGAACCCCCAACTGCTCCCCGGGCGCCGCAGCAATATGGCTGATCACTGCTCCAGGTGTGTGTTCACAGTGTGTGTACGTTCACTACTGTGTGTGTGCACTTGGATGGGTTAAATGCAGAGCACAAATTCCGAGTATGGGTCACCATACTTGGCCACGCGTCACTTCACTTTCACTGCAAGTCTCCCATTCGCTTGACCGATGCTAAGTCTAGTAGCAGAGCGGTTTTCAGCGACAAGAGCCGAAGGTCGGTCAACATGCATAGTAAAGGGTAAAGGGTAACGATAAAGGGGTGAGGCTGTTTCAGCCTCTTGGACCCCTTCAAAAAGCGGACAACTAAGTTTTTCCTGCCCACCGACTGGCCAGCTATAGGTGCGTGAGAAGCTGCTATAGCTGCTACATAGACCTTGAGAGTGAATGGGAAACAACACTTATCCAGCAACTCTTGGAGGAAGGACAATATCAACGATATGTCACAGGAGGTTGAGAGCACCAGGCGGAGAAGACAGACCATTTAAGGGTGTAGAGACGTCTCGTAGATGGGGCCCTAGCCTGAGAAATTCTATTTAGAATGCTCTTGGGGAAAAGCGTAAAGGAGGAGGTTTGGCCAGTTGTGGGTCAAAGCGTCCTTGTCCTCCAAAAAATACGTTGGGCAGTGAGAGTTGTCTTTTGAGGTGAAGAGGTCGACCTCTGCCTTCCCAAAGATCTCCCAGATTTTCTGAACCGTTCGTGGGTGGAGCATCCACTCCTCTGAGGGGACGTTGCTCCGGGACAGCATGTCTGCTCCTTGGTTCAACCTGCCCGGCACATGCATTGCTCTCAGCAAACACAAGTTGAGCTGTGCCCATTCCAAGGGGTGCTCCACCAGAATGAAGTGGCACTTTGAGGAGAACCCTCTAAGACGAGCCAGTAGTCGAGGTAATTTAGAATGCGAATTGCCATCTGTCTCGGAGGGGAAGGAGCCGCATCCATGCGCTTCGTAAAAGTGCGAGGAGCCAGGGACAGTCCGAAGGGAAGGACCGTGTATTGATATGCCACTCCCTCAAAGGCGAATCTCAAGAATCGCCTGTGATGGGGGTTATCTGGATGTGAAAGTAGGCGTCTTTCAGATCCAGAGAAAAGAACCAGTCCCCTGGGCATACTTGCAAGAGGATCTTTTTCAATGTAGTCATCCTAAATGGAGGTTTCATGATGGCACGGTTCAGGTGCCTGAGATCCTTTTTGGGGATGAGGAAGTAACGGCTGTAAAAGCCTGACTCGCTCTGGGTTGGAGGAACCGTCTCAACGGATCCTTTTGCCAGTAAATTCATCACCTTGGAGTGCAGGACGTGCGCATCTTTGCTCTGTACCGAGGTGGTAACCATGCCGCTGAATCGCGGGGGTCTTCGTGCAAATTGAGTAACCTCGTTTTATTATCCCCAAGACCCAGTCTGACACTCCAGGGATGGCCTGCCAGGCCTCGGCCTACGCAAAAAGGGGTTGGATTGATTAGAGAATAAGTCGCTGTGAGGGGACCTGACACTCGTGATAAGTGGAAGAGGAAATTAGCTCTCTTTTTGAGTATGTTTGTGTTTTATTTTGCCCGCTATCACAGCGGAGAGGTCTGTGGGTGCTTGAACGGGCCCAGCATTCACAACAAACACATTGACCTCGGCACCGGAACTGAACGGGGTGCTTGGAGGAATACTCAGGCTGCTTGAGGGGTGGTCCGGCTGCAGCAAGACTTTGCCCCTTCCTCTTCCTGTCCTTAAGATCAGGATGACGCCTGAGGCACAGGATCCAGCGCTATCTTGGGCCTGGAGCCCTGACGCTTAGGCAGATGAAGTCGAAGCATGCAGGCGGGCTGAGTAGGAGGCGCGCCACGATCTGGTGAGCTCGTTGTGGACCTCCAGGAAAAACAGAGAGAGGCTCCCTGACGAGGGGCTTGTCGGTGCCCCGGCAGGAACCATTCGTCCAGGCGGCTGCAAGTGGGCTCTTCTGGGGAAGACCACTTAAATTCCAGCTCCTCTACTGCTTTCGAGAGGATGCGGAAAAGTACAGCGTCTATTCAGGGCCTGGCGTCACTGGGCTCGGACAACAGCAAGGGGGTGGGGCCATTAACTGAGCCCGACAGCTCCTCTGCATCGGAGGCTGCTAATGACATGCTGTCATTGAGTAGCTCGTCGTCACTCCCACCGAACGAGACCAGATCGCTCGCGCTGGCGGAGTGGACGGGGGAAGAGGACGAGGGAAGCCTCTCTGTGCGGAGAGAGCGAGGCACGTGGGACTTGAGCCGGCGTGAGCTCGCTCGTCTCAGAGCGCTGAGATCCTCTGCCCCACAGTTTTTTCCTCACAGGTCCCTGGTAGGAAGAAACTGGGAGGGCGCAAGGGGCGGAGTCACTCTCTGAAAAGAGAGCTATCCGCGAGCGCAGACTGGCGAGACTCGTGTTCTCGCAGTGAGAACAATTCATCTCCATAAGGGCGGCTTCCACATGGGAAATCCCCAAGCAGGAAGCGCACTCACCGTGACTGTCATCAGCGTGCAGGGGAGACAAGCTGCTATAATGGTGCAGCATTTGAAACAACGCTGTGAAAATTTGCTATTTTATGCTCACCGGATGGCGGCAGGGGAAAAACCGTGACTGCTGCTGCTGCGACGCTAAAGGCAGCGGGAAGAAGCGGTGAATCTGCTGAGCACAGAGGTCGCTGGCCGGCTTGTTCCGCTGCAAGGCGTGTCTACGACAAGAAGGTTTCAAGTCTCGTAGATCAGCGAAGAATGTCGTCGTCACTGAAGGAGAAGAAATCTGAGGATCCTATGCCAGAATGCCCACTTATATAGCCAGATGACCCCACCCATTCTGGTGGGCTTCATGGCCATAGGCTCGTGCAGCTCCACTGCTGAGCCATTGGTTCATTTTTTTTATGGCCGTGCAGTTACACTGTGTTATTAAAAAAGGCTTTCTCCATAGCGTCTTAGCGACACAGTACGAGTTAAGTATTGATAGGGAATGATTGTTTATTCAAAATACAGGGTTTTTGTGACTAGTGACATGTCAATATGAGGCACCCACTCTTCAGTTTCTGATTGAGTGTCTATTGGTAAGCATCTAGCCACATTGTTTCACACTGCACATGTTTGTCAGTAGGGTATCATAACCCTTGTTAAAAGTGTTGCTAACAACCATTCTAAATTACAAGTGTGAAACATTTCTCTACCTGGGGTTAAAAGCAGGGTTTAGAACAACAATAACTTGGTGTTAAGGGTTGTGTGAAAAGCCCTACTTACTGTAGATTAATTTCATTATTCTTACTGAAAGCTATTTATCATGCTAGGCTTTGTTTGAGTTGTTTGATAAAAGGGCTTAGGTATCAATACACATTTCCCAATTCAATACAATTCCATTTCAAAGGTTTTCGTATATATTTCAGTGTCCAATTTGACTACAGATGAAGAAATTCTTTCTGCTTACACTGTAAATATCCCAGGGCAGTGTTTAAGACCGATTCAAACAGTAACTCTCATTAATATTCATTAAATAAGCAACTTACAAAAGTCATTTGTTCAAGAAATTGAATTATACGGTTGCATTGTGTTTAGTTTTGTGTATAAAATAAACAGAGTTTTTATCATGTCACTGAAGATTTAGTGCTGCTTAGAAACTGCAGAAAAATGATAAACCGAACCTTCTAACATTATGAAAGCATTAAAAAAATTAACAGCAGGGCCTATCCACAAGCGAGTTAGCTCAGCAGTATGAAGTGATATCTGCAGGACATAGTGTTGTTGAAAAATATTTTCACGCAGCCACTGATAATAGCCATAAAGTAAAATATTGACCATGGGATTTTAAGATTCGGTGTTTGGATTGTTTAAATAAAGATCACAATTTAACAGAAAATCTGTATTTTTACACAGTCCTGTATGAATGTTTCATTCTGTTATTCTTGTTTTAAAGTGACACATGTATAATGACTGATGCTGGTGTCTGTTCTTTAGGGTGGGTTCTCCATGTTTATTCAGCTGATGCCAATCGTTGTGCTGGTCTTGGTCTCAATCTTCAGCCAGCTTCTGGTGTCCACACCACCTTATAGCCTGTACTCCAGACCGTATGTCATAATACCTTATAATACATGCCTCACACTACCTTAAGCCCGGTTCAGACTACACGATTTTTTTGCCAGATTACACGATTTTGACTCCTAAAATCTTGTCGTGTCGTGAACAAGAAACATATCAGACTACACGTTTCTACCCGAACATTCTTCGTTTGCCGTCTTTAACGACGTGCGTGCTTGTCATCGATAGTGCGGGACTAGACAGATGGTGACATAAGTGTAAACAAACAATGGCTAGCAAACAGCGTGTTCTGCCCTGTCTTGTCGTCATAAAAGCCCAAAAAGAAAGAAAACCTGACAGGGACACAAATCTGGATTGCATGAAGAGGACTCTCAAATAGAACTGAGGTAAAATAGTTTTTAACTGACCTTTTCCACTCTGTTGCGGTAATCCCTCGAGAAAACATCATAAATGCAGGAGTATTGTAGCCATAGCTCCACGAACATTTCCTCCATTGTAAAATTACACCTAGCAGGACCGATACCGTTGTCTCTCTTTCATTTCGGCATGTTTGAAAGCATGTATGAAGGCACTTCTCTGCTCCTATTGGCCTGTGTCTGTGACGGAACTCGTTTTGGACGACGGAAAAAAATTAAACATGCTAGACTTTCTGTGTTGACTTCGTGAAGCGTCGCAGACATGGCATCGGTTGTCGTGCACTATGACACACTACACGAGATGAAACGATTGAATCTTGCGTCCCGATGCCCATTGTCGTATACGAATCCCGACGACACCCTACGTCAAGCAAATCGTGCCAAAATCGTGCTAAAATCGTGTAGTCTGAACGGGGCTTTACAGTTTACACTTTAGATAATGTGTAATAATGCCTTATGTTATATGCCTAACAACTTGCATGAATTTCACATGATTATCACAAATAACTTATAATGTAAGTCATTACAGTTTATGGCCTCCACCTGCCTGTATGCACTCCTGACAACGTCTAGTAGACATGCTCCTGACAAGATGGCAGATGTTGTCCTTGGGATCTCCTGTCAGACCTGGATCAGGGCATCAGTGAGACCCTGGACAGTCTGTGGTGCTACTTGGCGGCTTCAGATGCTCCGATACATAACGTCCCAAAAGTTCTCAATTGGATTCAGGTTTGGGGAATGTGAGGGCCAGTCAATGGCATGAATGACTTTATCATCCAGAAACTGCCTACACACTCTGGCCACATGAGGCCGGGGATTGTCATGCACAAGGAGGAATTCAGGGCCAGCTGCACCAGCGTAAGTTCTGACTGTGGCTCTCTGAGGATTTTATCCCGGTGCCTGACAGCAGTAAGGGTACTGTTGGCTAGCATGTGGTGGTCTGTGTGACTCTCCAAGGATATTTCTCCCCAGACCATCAGTAACCCACTGCCAAACCGGTCATGCTGGATGATGTTGCAGGCAGCTAAACGTTCCCCATGGCATCTCGAGACTGTTTCACATCTGTCACATGCTCAGTGTGAACCTGCTCGCATCTGTGAAGAGAATGGGGCACCAATATCAGACCTGCCAATTCAGGTGTTCTCTGGCAATGGCAATTGAGCTGCACCGTCCTGTGGCTGTGAGCACAGGTCACACTAGAGCAGGGTTTCGTAAACAGGGATTTTTCATGGAGAAATTTCAGAGGGTCTGTGAGTTGATGAACAGCTATTAATTAATTATAATTAAATCATACATTTAAATAAATAATTTTTAAAAATCTAATGTTAAAAAGTGTAATTAAGAATGTTTATAAGCGCAGCACTGTTTCTGCTGTTCCTTAAGTACCACCTAACCAGCTCATTTTAACAATACTATAACAATAACTGTGATCATTTTGGTCACTATAATCATGATATGAAATTTTCATGCAGCTTTATCTCTAATAACGATAGCTATGTAAAAATAATTCTGATAAAAACTTTAAAACGGATTAAAAAATAGGGTTACACTTTATTTTAAGGTCCAAAGGTGGTGGGGGTCATGTTCTAAAAAAAAAAACTAGAGGATGTCGGGCCCCTATGCCACCCTCCTGGAGTCTGTTTCTGACAGTTTGGTCAAAAACATGCACACCAGTAGCCTGCTGGAGGTCATTTTGAAGGGCTCTGGCAGAGCTCCACCTGTTCCTCCTCACACAAAGTCCTGCTGCTGGTTTGTTACCCTTTTATGGCCCGTCTCCTGATATCTCCTCTATGCTCTTGAAACTGCCAGGAGACACAACAAACCTCCTTGTAACGGCACATATGGATGCTCCATCCTAGAGAAGCTGGACTACCTGTGCAGCCTGATTAGGTTGCAGGTACTGCCTCATGCTACAAGTAGGGACAAGGACCCTAACAAAACACAAAACTAGAGACAAATCAGGATAAGGAAAGAGCTATTGCCTGTGGCCTGCAAAACCATTCCCTTTTTGGGTGTTGTCTGGCTGTAGCCTCTCCAGTACACCTGTTGTCACTTTCATTTGCACCAAAGCAGAAGAAACTGATACACAATCAGTTATGCTTTCTAACAGAATCATATCCCTGAAGTTTAACTGACTTTGTGTTATACCGTGCTGATTAAGTGTTCCTTTAATTAAATTTTTTTTTAGCAGTATATATATATATATATATATATATATAATGTATGTACAGTTGTTCTCATAAGTTTACATACCCCTTGAAGTATATGCAAAATGTTAAAAATTTTCACAAAATAAGAGGGATCATGAAAATCCCTTTAGTACGTTTTTATTTAGTACTGTCTTGAATAAGCTATTTCACATAACGGATGTTAATATATACTCCACAAGACAAAATAATACTTGAATTTATAAAAATGACCCCGTACAAAAGTTTACATACCCTTGAATATTAATACCGTGTGTCATTTCCTGGATGATCCACGACTGTTTTTGCGTTTTGTGTTAGTTGTTAGTCGGAAAACCAAACAATGTGCAGGAGAAGGAGAATTTTTCAGAAGAACGGCTGGCAGTTTATCTGTTCAGGACAAACAAGGGACTCATGAACAACTAACACAAAACATAAAAACAGACGTGGATCATCCAGGAAATGACTCACAGTATTAAGATTTAACTTTTGAATGGGGACATTTTTACAAATTCAGTTATTATTTTGTCTTGTTGAGTATATATAAACATATGTTATGTAAAATAGCTTATTCAAGACAGTACTATTAAATTAAAATATTAAATTAAAAATAACATGCAATTTTCATGATCCCTCTTATTTATGAACATTTTGCATATTCTGCAAGGGGAATGTAAACTTATGTGCACAACTGTGTATATATATATATATATATATATGTGTGTGTGTGTGTGTGATCTTTAATATTATTATATTTTGGCCCCTAATAATAATAATCCTAACAAATACAAAAGGGAACCCTTGGACCCTTTATAATAATACTAAATAAGAAAATCTGAACAATTGTAATAGGATTTCTACAGTGGGGCTTGGCCCACAAATAATATATAAAAAGAAAATCTGACTAATATAATAGGGTTCTAGAGCTTTTAAATTCCAGAGTGTTTTTTTCATACTGTGTGTTAAAACTGTGCAATAGATGTAATCTCTGCTCCTTCACATCCAGGTCCACAGGACAGACTGTTAAAAGACAAACCGAAAACCTGCATGTGGACTATTTTGTCACCAGAGATTTCAAATCAGAATATAAGGGCTCAGCTTTGCTAAAGATTGAGAAGAGTGTAGAAGAGGATTATGTTTCTAATGTGCGAAACAACTGCTGGAGGGAAAGACAGACAAGTATGTGCCATTATTTCATCTTTATCTTAACCATCTTATTGTTCTATTAGGGGTTTATTTACACACATTAACAGGTGGATATGCTTGAGTATGCTCTGAGGTCCTAATGAAAGTTATTTTAAAACCATGTTTCATATAAACTCAGCAAAAAAAAAAAAAAAAAAATGGCATGCTGGATTTCAATGTAATGATCTTCGAGCCACTTCTTTATCACTCTTGCTTTGTGACATGGTGCTCCATCATGCTGGAAAATGCACGGATCATCACCAAATTGCTCATGGATCGTTGGAAGTCGCTCTTGCAGGACATTTTGATACCATTCTTTGTTCATGGCAGTGTTTTGGGGCAGAATTATGAGAAAGCCCACTCCCTTGCTTGAAAAGTAACCCCACACATGGATGGTCTCAGGATGCTTCAATGTTGGCACAACACAGGACTCATGGTAGCGTTCACCTTTTCTTCTCCGAACAATCGATTTTCCAGATGTCCCAAACAGTCGGAAGGGAGCTTCATCAGAGAAACTTGTACTCTGCTTGTACTTTCTGCAGAATTTCAGTCTTCCCTTTTTCTTGGAGAGAAGTGGCTTCTTTGCTGACCTTCTTGACACCAGTTCGTTGTCCAAAAGTCTGAGATACTGTATTTTAAAGATGATTTTGTAAAAATCCAAATAAGCTTTACAGATCTTTATTGGAATGGGATTAAACAATATTTGTCATACAATTATTGCACATGCACCTATGGAACAGTCCTTAAGACACTTACGGTTTACAGGAGATAAGCAAGTAAGGTCACATTTACAATACCTTAGGATAGTAAAGAGACCTTTCACACTGAAAAACAGCAGAATAAAGATACAGAATAGCCCTGCTGCAGGGAGGCATGAGGATTGCAGATGTGGCCAGAGCAATAAACTGCAAAGTCTGTAATATAAGATGCCTAAGACAGCTGCAGGGAGACAGGAAGGATAGCTTATCATCATTGCAGTATCAAACCACCTGTAACGATGTGTGTCCCCCCCAGCCATGTTTGAGAACTTGCCTTGATGGAAGAGTAGGGTAACATCTTGCAGCAAGAACTGGCAAATCTCTTGCAGTCCATGAGGATGAGATGCATCGTAGTACATAAAGCAGCTGGTTGACACTGCACACACAAGATACTCGACTGTGACTTTTGATATTGGCACCTGCCCCACCCCACCCCCTTTAAGGAACCCATTATTCCATTTCAGTTCGATAAATCCCTTTGAAACTTGTTCAGTTTATTTCTCAATTGTTTAACTTTTTATGTTAAAACAAATATTTACATTTGTTGTACACATACAGTTGAAAGTGAGAGGAAGTTTCTTTTTTTGTTTTCTTTTTTTCTGCTGAGTTTATATGGGAAACCATTGTTTAAAAGAGTAAATAGTACATAAAGTACATGTGTAAAGTACATTAAAGGGATAGTTCACCCAAAAATTAAAACTCTGTCATTCTGACCTTCGTTCATCTTTGGAACACAAATTAAGATATTTTTGATGAAATCCGAGAGCTTTCTGACCCTGCATAATCGGCAATGCAACTGAAACGTTCAAGGACCAGAAAGGTAGTAAGGACATTGTTAAAATAGTCCATGTGACATCTGTGGTTCAACCGTAATTTTATGAAGCTATGAGAATACTTTTTGTGCGCAAAGAAAACAAAAATAAACACACGTTCACGAGAGTACCACGACGCATGCGTGTGCATTCCTCTGCTTGTAAACAAGGCGCAGTTACTCAGCAAGGTACTCTCATGAATGGCAGAAGGTAGACACAGAAGAGAAGAAATTGCTGAATAAAGGTGTTATTTTTGTTTTTTTCGCGCAAAAAAAGTATTCTTGTAGCTTCATAAAATTACAGTTGAGCCACTGATGTCACATGTCAATAGACTATTTTAACAATGTCCTTACTACCTGTTTGGGCCTTGAACGTTTCAGTTGCATTGCTGTCTATGCAGGCTCAGAAAGCTCTTTAAAAAATCACTTAATTTGTGTTCCGAAGATGAACGTAGGTCTTACGGGTTCGGAACAACATGAGAGTGAGTAATTAATGATAGAATTTTCATTTTTATATGAACTATCCCTTTAATGTACATGTAAATGTAATATTTTGTACACCATGTCATCTCCTTCAGAAACAGACCTACTGTATGCTGCTAAGGTCTACAGAGACGAAAGACTACAGCGGAAGGCTGAGCTCATGACCATGGAGAACTGCAAAGAGCTGGATAGATTAAATGATCTGTTCCGTGGAGGATAAACCTGAAACTGAAACTAATGGACATTTATGAAAATAAGATACCATAGGTATAAATGTAAATATTTATTGTTTGGTGTTTTTTTTTTTTTTACATTCTTATAGAAAGAAAACATATTTAACTAATGAGAGAGTTCAAAAGTCCCTCATCTTCCACTGCAATATACTTTGCTTCAAGGTTTTTCAAATCAACTGAGAAAAATATCATTTTTACCTAGCAATCCATTTTTAATCGGTTTCTCTTTTATGCCTGACTTGACTAAATCGTGAGAAATGATCTTAGATGTTCTACACTTGAACACAACCTTTTTTTTTCCCTTTCTTCTTGACTTCTTGAACCCAAACCTTTGACTTTTATTGACTCCATGTCATTGTTGTTCTCCGTGTTAAGTTTTTAAGTGCTACTAACTTGAAGAGACCACTATTTTGAATCTTAATGAAACTTAAATTGTACAAATAAAATAAAAACATTTAAACAGAGGACTACTCTTTTGTTTATCTTTGGAACACAAATAAAGGTATTTTTAATATTCTCCTTGTTTTGTCCATCCACTGAAAGTTCACATAAACAAAACTTTCACATGTCAAAAGGTATAAAAAAAATTTAAAAAAAGAATCCATGTGAATCAAGCATACAGAACAGAATTAATTTAGGCTTTTTATTGTTTTATAAACATTTATTAACATGCATAGAGTTCACCAAATATGTTAAGCATGGAAGCTTATCCATGCTTGCTTGATGTGTGAGAACAAACCTCATTGGTTCTCTTGCATCAAGAACGCACAGCTGAGCTTATGACATATAATGATAACAAACTATCCCCTTTTAAAGAACCATTGTTTATGTTAATCGTTTATTCAAAATTATTCTCCTCTCTGAAATACTATTAATTAATGCTGCTGTGTTCTAATCTGTTATTTTTTGAGATATAACAGCAATCCTAGTGAAGTAAAAAAAAAAAAAGATAAGCAGAACGTGCCACTAAATTGCCAATTTACATCTAGTGATACATTATATAATGTAAACAGTAAATAATAATTAAAAAATGTCAGACTACAACAGTTATGGAGAGGAAACTATTTTACAATAATCCACCTTGGCAAAACTTCTTGCAGGTTATTTATTTTATATCACAATTAAAGCATTTGTCCCAGTAGTTTTTATGACTAAGTTACAATTAAAAGCAAATATTTAAAATTATTCTTAACCCTAAAATTCATATGGGGGTCAAAAATGACCAGTATGTCCCCAATTTATTTATTTTTTTACTTACATATTTTCCTCTCATTTACTTTACATTTTTAAATTACAAAGGAATTAGTTTTTTATTACTCCTACAATGTATAAGATGGTCAAATGTGTTTAATTGCTGTTAATAACATAATAAAGTGGTATTACAGTAATTATACATTTTCCTTAAGTAATTAAGTGGTACATATGTTAATCATGTATGTAACATGTAAGTAACAAGTTGTCATTCAGGCAATGTGTTGTTGGTTTTTTTTATCAAAAGTACATAACATTTTAACTGAATTAAGCTGGATGATGGCACTATCATCTTCTGTAGAGTTGCTTTGCAAATAAATTGCATCTTGCAACATCAACACTGGTATGGAAATGAATTGAATTGATATTGAACTGACTCCAGCTGAATAACGAAACTATTTTTTAGAGCTGTTTTACAGCAGAATCTGAATTGTCTCCATAGTTGAATGAGGATGGGAAAAAATTTACAATACACCCAGATTAAAACAATTTTGTTACAGTAAACAAAACACCAATACACAGCAACCACAATAGTCTTATGTTTACACTGCAACAAGCTTTTAGGAAGGCACCCCTAAAAATACGCTGATACTTTATCAAACATGGACTTGAATATTTTACATCAAAACTAACAGCAACAAACATTTGTTTATTGAGCATTTCCTTCTCAAACTCTGCCTAAACTTTACTCAGTTATGTGTGCCACTTTAAATGTACTGCAGTTTCCATGTGAGGATTGCTTTGACCTTGAAATGGATAAAAGTGTAGTAGTAGTAGTGTACTAGTGTAGTAAAGTTACAAGTCACATTTTGATAAATATATGCATATGATTATTATATTTTTACTTAACCTGTGTATTCAACCTGTAACGATTTCTTCATTAGGCTATTTAAGATATGTTTTAATAAATCTGTCATGAAACTACAGCCATTGTTTAAATGTTTATATTTCACCAACAAATTAGAGTAGAAACATAACTCTAAAAAAAGGTGACTATATTATTAAAAAGTTTATATAAAAATTGTCTTACGTGCAATTTAAATGTTTGTACAACTTATTTGTATTTGAGTGTTGATTATTAAATACATTTGATTAATTAATTATTATATAAATGCTATTTTAATTTCTGTTTAGGTTTTCAGCTAAATGAACATTTTAGTTTTGCTTTCAGTGTTTCAGAATAAAAAATCCATCCATACATACATACATAAATCCATGAGATTAATTAAAAAGTCTAATATCAATAGAACTATACGCAAAAACTGTCATTTTTGTTTTTTGGCCAAATGCATCCTGAATTTTCATTTCAGTACATTACAGTATGTATTTACACAGGAATTACAATTGCCGTAAACAATTAATATTTTGTTTTACAGTTCATGCCTAAATAATGGCCTTTATGTGAGAACATCTGGTTTTATGTTTATTTACATTAAAGGCAATATAACTGAAATAATAAGAGCACAAGTATAGATCTGGAACTTCTTTAAGTCTGTCTAAATATCATTTTGTGATTGCAATGTCTTCTGGTCCATATAGGAAGGTGTGCTAGACACTGATTAAGGTAACATAAAAATACTATACATATTTATATATTTTGCTATTGTATTGTGGAGTGACACTTTCGTAAACTTTTCTATACTCCTCTGATTATATAATGATAAATATTACAATAACATAGCACAACAACAATGATAAGCCTAATACTCACAATAAAATAATTATAATATAAGGATTATCCTTCACCTGAAATTTTTGTCTTTTCATCCTGAAATGCGAGGCAAATGTTGGATCACAATAATTAGGAACCACAGTTTCCACAAATCCCTTCACTCGATTGGGATGTTCTCTTTTATTCTGGAAGGCAAGGTCAGTGACTGTAACAGCAAGTGTATTTTGCAGTATTAAACACATATTTATACCGATTTAATCAGGCTCCGAAAATTCTTCAAAAAGAGCACAAAGAATGGCCTTCTCAGCTCCCATAGTTGCAACCCTTGCATCATCAGAACAGGGTGTTCAAAGCACCACCGTTTCCGTTTAAAAAAACGTTTTGCACCGTTTTGTCGGGCCTGAACGCAACCCTAAGCTCTCAGGCCTCCGTTGGTAAAAAAAAAAATAGCCAATCACCATCGAGTGTTCACTTTCAGCGCTGAGGAGTGTTGAGAAAAGAAACCTTGCAAGGGAGGCTAGCCTCCCTTCTGATGTCAACCAATCATCATAGAGATGTAAATTACGTGATATTAGTTTGAACGTCTCCTGCTGCGCTTATGATGAGTAAGCGATATTGAATATTTGATCGCCAACAGATTTACCAAGCTGTCATTCAAACAGTACTCACTAAAAAATGTTGGGTTAAAAATAACCCAACTATGGGTTAACATAGCACCTTCCCAACTGTGGGTTATTTTTAACCCAATGATTGGGTTAAAAGCCAGTTGGGTTAAAAATAACCCAACAGTTGGGTTAACTATTTACTTTTATTCATGAGATTATTTTAATGAATAAAATACACTGTTTTCAAATACAGATTGTTTAAGTAGAAAAACAATAAATCTGTTTTTAAAAAGGTTTTAAGTTTTAAATGACAAATGTACTCAATATTGGTGACGAGCCTAGTATTCAAATACAGATTGATTATTTAAGTAGAAAAACAATAAATCTGTTTTTAAAAAGGTTTTAAGTTTTAAATGACAAATGTACTCAATATTGGTGAGCCTAGTATTTAATATAAATATGCACAATTATTTGCATATATTGAATTCAAAATACACGAGTGAACATATAGAACACATGACAAATAAATGTTGAAGTACAAATATTCAAAATACACATTAAATTCAAAACAAATGTACACATACAATATACATAAAATACACGTTAAATTCAAAACACAAATATGCACATACAGTACAAATATTTATAACAAATGTGCACATACGGTATACAAATTCAAAACAAATGTGCACATACGGTATACAAATTCAAAACAAATGTGCACATATGGTATAATATGCACATACAGTACAAATATTCATAACAAATGTGTACATACGGTATACAAATTCAAAACAAATGTGCACATACGGTATACAAATTCAAAACAAATGTGCACACAGTATACAAACTCAAACAAATGTGCACATACAGTATTCCAATTCATTACAAATGTGCACATACGGTATACAAGTGCACATACGGTAAACAAATTTAAAACAAACGTACACATAAGGTATACAAATTCAAAACAAATGTGCACATACGGTATACAAATTCAAAACAAATGTGCACATACGGCATACAAAAAAAGGTGCACATACGGTATACAAATTCAAAACAAATGTGCGCATACGGTATACAAAAAAAAGGTGCACATACGGTATACAAATTCAAAACAAATGTGTACATACGGTATACAAAAAAAGGTGCTCATATGGTATACAAATTCAAAACAAATGTGCACATACGGCATACAAAAAAAGGTGCACATATGGTATACAAATTCAAACAAATGTGCACATACAGTATACAAATTCAAACAAATGTGCACATACAGTATTCCAATTCAAAACAAATGTGTACATACGGTATACAAAAAAAGGTGCTCATATGGTATACAAATTCAAAACAAATGTGCACATACGGCATACAAAAAAAGGTG
>NW_015639765.1:97748-100786 GCF_001515625.1 Sinocyclocheilus rhinocerous | reverse complement strand
GGTATACAAATTCAAAACAAATGTGCAAATACCGTATACAAATTCAAAACAAATGTGCACATACAGTATTCCAATTCATAACAAATGTGCACATACGGTATACAAGTGCACATACGGTATACAAATTCAAAACAAATGTGCACATACCGTATACAAATTCAAAACAAATGTGCACATACAGTATACAAATTCAAACAAATGTGCACATTCAGTATTCCAATTCATAACAAATGTGCACATACGGTAAACAAATTTAAAACAAATGTGCACATACGGTATACAAATTCAAAACAAATGTGTACATAAGGTATACAAAAAAAGGTGCTCATAAGGTATACAAATTCAAAACAAATGTGCACATATGGCATACAAAAAAAGGTGCACATACGGTATACAAATTCAAAACAAATGTGTACATACGGTATACAAAAAAAGGTGCTCATATGGTATACAAATTCAAAACAAATGTGCACATACGGCATACAAAAAAAGGTGCACATATGGTATACAAATTCAAACAAATGTGCACATACGGTATACAAGTGCACATACGGTATACAAATTCAAAACAAATGTGTACATACAGTATAAAAATTCAAACAAATGTGCACATACGGTATACAAGTGCACATACAGTAAACAAATTTAAAACAAATGTGCACATACAGTATTCCAATTCATAACAAATGTGCACATACGGTATACAAAAAAAAAGATGCACATATGGTATACAAATTCAAAACAAATGTGCACATATGGTTTACCAATTCAAAACCTACACAGGTGCGCATACAGTATAATACACATTTAAAACGGATGTGCACATACAGTACAGAAATATACAAGTTAAACATCTGCACATACAGTATACAAATTCATAACCTACACAGGTGCACATATAGTACACATTTAAAACACAGATATGCACATACAGTACAGAAATATACAACCTAAACATTTGTGCACATTCAGTATACCAATTCAAAAACTACACAAATGTGTACACCAAGGACATACCTTTATAATACTTCAAGAAATAAACATATCCTTAATAAAAAAGGCTACAGTGTACACCATATGCATTGTGCTATAAACACCTTAATGTGTGTTTTGGCTACTGGATCTACTGATGACCAGTAACATTGAATACAAAGTTTTTTAGGAGGCAGCAATGTGTAGAAGGAACTCCTCCAGGAATATTATAGACTGCATGCTGCAAGAACTCCAAAATGGGAGCAGAGGGCTTTGGGTAGTTTATGTCGTAGATGTAGAACATTTTGAAGCATACATCCACTGCTTGAAGTAAGGTCTCCTTTTCAACTGCCTCTCCATTGAAAATGATGAAAACTTGGGAGGAATTTTCTTTGTCTACAAGCACCAAGACATGTGGATCCTGGCTTGTCTCATTGTTGAGGTAGTGCACCATATTAGTACCAACCTTGAAAGAATAAATAAACTTTAGTTGGCATATATGACAAACATTCCAGGGATTCAATATATGTTTACAAATGAATCACACAAAAAAACAGCAGTGTTACACTGTGTAAAAGTAAAACTGAAGCAGTGTTGTAGTGAATTAAAGTAGGTTAACTCTAAAAGTGATGAATGACCGTTAGTCATGACACCTGTGGATAACAAGCAGAATCACGGAAGGAAAGAGTTTATGTACAAAGCAGTGTAATTTAATGGGCCTATATTATCCTTTTTTTGATTTTACTTTTCCTTTAGGTAGTAATATAGCTGTTTGACCATGTAAAATATTTTAAAAGTTACAAAGTATATGCCAAAGGTCTTTCTATCCAACTTGAACTGCCTGAAATAGGTTATTTGTAGTCCTGCCATTACTTCCGTGACTATACTATGTTACTATATAACACATTTGCAAAATGCCTGCCGGCAGACACCTGTCTACACCAGACGAGAGTGTGGAATCACTTAAAAAAGCTATAATCAATGAATACACTGGATTTGGACTGTAGACAGATGCCGTGTTCTATTTCTGATGCGTTCCTGGAAAGTTCGTTTTGGCCTGATTTTGTTCGCAATTACGTCACATTAGTTCGTTCTTCGATTTCGCTTGAAGTATATCGGGGCCTTTAAAGGAGCCAATCCTCTAAATAAGAGCTTTTCAGACAGAGGGTCAAAATGAAGGTAGAAAATATTTTCATAATCATTTTTTGTGAATAATATTTTTGTGCAAACAATTTTACCAACATTATAAGTGAACCACAAAAATACTACATATTTAATAAATACATATTAAAAAAAGGCCTTTAAGAGGTGAGTTTGCAGTGTTGCTTTTACTTACAGGCTGAACGTCAATGAAGCTGCACTTCATTTCAGCATATGTTGGACGCACCATTTTCCCATTTGTGTGGTATGGTGATGATGGCAGGACAGCAGGAAGGGTTTTAAAGGCGATTTCACCTTGTCTTAAACAAGTTTAAAGAGAGAACACAAGTCAGAAAATAAGTTAAGCTTACAGTTTTCAAAAAACAATGGATAAAATCAAGTTCCACCCTACTTTTTTCTTGTTCAATAAGTCATAATTGTCACCCTCAAGTAGTTTCCAAACCTGTATGAATTTCTTTGTTCTGCTGGACACAAAGGAAGATATTTGGAAGAATGTTAGTAACCAAACAGATCTCGCCCCCCATTTACTACCATAGTATTTATTATACACCAATCCTTCACATTAACTTCGGTGGAGAGCAGATGCGTTCAAATACCACGCGTTATCTTCAGCGACAGTGACGTCACCAGCGAGGCTCAGTTCGTCCAGTTCACCTGATGCGCGTACACCTTCAAACAAGTAAGGGCAACGATCTTTTTTTGTAATGAGATCACGTGGTTAACGGTATTATTTTAATTATTTCAGTGTTTCTGCATCACGTTACATGGGGTCATGTGTTAAAATGGCAGCGTATGCGTTCAAATTATGGAACAGTGGGCTGCTCAGTTAGCACAGCTGCTAGCCTACCATTGACATTAGCCTAAGCTAACTTCTACTGTATACAATTTGAAATAAATAAATAAAA
>NW_015639765.1:95108-97661 GCF_001515625.1 Sinocyclocheilus rhinocerous | reverse complement strand
GTTCGTCCAGTTCACCTGATGCGTGTACACCTTCAAACAGGTAAGGGCAACGATCTTTTTTTGTAATGAGATCATGTGGTTAACGGTATTATTTTAATTATTTCAGTGTTTCTGCATCACGTTACATGGGGTCATGTGTTAAAATAGCAGCATATGCGTTCAAATTATGGAACATTGGGCTGCTCAGTTAGCACAGCTGCTAGCCTACCGTTGACATTAGCCTAAGCTAACTTCTACTGTATACACCTGTTGCGTTTTGAAATAAATAAATAAAACAAACCGTTTTTAATCATGTTGTGACATGGGTCTTCAGCTTTTAGACATGGCTGATTACAGCACAACAAATCAACCAACCCGGTATCGCCTGATGATCGTGATCATGTAAAAATTCCACAGATTTACCATATTTTTACCATAGTAGTCTAACTGTTGCTCGACCATGTCATGTGTAGCCAATGCACAGTAACTACAACATATTTACCATACTTCTCCCACCGTAACCGTAGTTTTACTGTGGTATTTGTAGTTACTAAAGCATAATAACCACAACACTTACTATGGGCTTACCTCAGTAATCGTAGTTTTACTGTGGTATTTGTCGTTACTAAAGCACAATAACCACAACATTTACTATGTTTTTACCTCAGTAACCATAGTTTTACTGTGGTATTTGTAGTTACTAACGCACAATAACCACAACACTTACCATGGTTTTACCACAGTAACTGTGTTTTTACTGTATACTATTTGTAAAGCACAGTAACCACAATGCTTGCCATGCCTTTAATACCTTTTTGTGAAGCAATTGTCTTGCAGTTATGTCAGGTCACATAGTCCACAACAGCCTGTAATCCAGCAGCTCTTTAAGCCATCTCTTGTAAAAGTCTCTCTCTCCCTGCTAGAATTAACAGGGAACTTCAACTCGACGCTCCCAATGCTGATCTTGAAGAAGCTAAATGTTGAAGACATTTAGTTATAACTGATTTGCTTGAATGAACGCATCCTTATATTATGTGTTAATCAAATATTTTGGTCACAGTTCATTTTTAACACACAGTCTCAACATGTATATGTTTCTCTCCATTTCAGCTGAAAGGGAAGACCAAAGGAAGGCCTGTCATGGGATTTGAATTTGACCATCTTGTGTGTTTATGGAGAAGACCAAAAGCTGCAAAGGCAAACACTTCCAATGGTACGTCTGTGTTGGTCTGAGCACTTTGACTGAACTTTACTGCAGAAACATTTTTCACAGCAATTGATGTTTCTTAAACTTTGGTTACATACCCTACGGCCCCATCAGGAAGAACCCCCAGAAAAGTGTCATGTCGAAGTAGTAATAATAATTCATACAATTTACCAAGTCAGCAAATTCATATGATATTGTACAAGCGTACTCGTAAAAAATTCTACGACTTTTACTCCTACTGCTGTCATTGGCCATTGCCTCAACTCATGCAGATTGTGCCCATTGTAAGTAGTCAGAGTGTTTATATCATAAAGTTTATATTAAGTCCATTGTATTCTTTATTAATCTTTACAAATTGGCGCCGTCTCTTTCCGTTCTATCAGTACATGATATCTGTCCACACCTCACAGTCTGCCTTTCTTTCCATGTTGATTTTATCTAAGAAGCAAGAGTCTGGAAATGCTAGCTTAACTTGTCACGTGCTACAAATCAGATCTTCAATTAATTTGGCCAAATCAGATCACTTAAAGCTGTTCACACCAAGAGCAATAACTATAATGAGAAGTATTTTAGCATCCACACCAACAGACGATACTGTTCTGTTTACTGCTATACACTCTGCAGTTACAGTATGTTGTTGTCTGCCATTTAAATGCTCAAGCTCTTTAAAGTCTGGTGGATTCTGATTGGCTGTCAATGTTTTTATTGTTCATCAGCTGAAAAAAAAAAATTTCTGAAAGATTCCAACGATAATGTTCCTCTGTGTCATTAAATGTTAACTCTTAAATGTTCCTTTCATTGTGTTAAAATTACACACAAAATTCTGCCTATTTCTCTTCATCTTATTCCTTTACTCCCTCACTCACTTACACATTCTTTTATGCTCTGTTGTAAGGTAGAAACTGAGAGTTTGCATGATGGCCTTTTCTCAGACTCTGAATCTGATGTATACAGATGAACTCAGGAGTCTGCTAGAGTTACCAGGGAACTTGAGCTTGAAGTATATAATTATAACTGCTTAATTTATGTTTAAACAACAATAATAATTAAACATGGGGTCAATAAATATTTTCTTGTTTTACAGCTGAAGACCAAAAACGCAAAGAAAATCAGTCACAGCAAGCCGGTCAAACCAGTCCTGATGAATGAGGAATGAACATGGCCTTCTTGTGCACAAACAGAAAAGACAGAGAGTTGAAAAGTTGCACATTTCCATTGGTATGTCTCTATTCAATGCAGTTATGTGTGGTACAGCATTGATGTTGATCTCTCAAAAGACTCTTCAAGTCAAATCATTTTTCACATATGCATCTTTTTATAGCTCCTAGAATGAGCAAATCAGCTGTGCATCATCTCTGGGATTTGGG
>NW_015639765.1:90995-94080 GCF_001515625.1 Sinocyclocheilus rhinocerous | reverse complement strand
ATGTATTTATATATATGTACATGTATATGTATGTGTGTGTGGCTGTACATACACATATGTAGTTGGTTTTTTGGTGTTTGGCTTAGTGTTATGTTAGAATCATTATTATACTTTATTTATTTTGTTTTCATTTAAATGTTTAGTTTTGAAATGTTGTTGTATGCATTTGTCATTTTTATTTAATTTCTTTTATTTTCTTAAATGTGTGTATATATATAGTATTTATAGAGTTTTAATTACTTTTTCTTATTTGTAAGTCGCTTTGGATAAAAGCGTCTGCTAAATGACTAAAAGTAAAGTAAAAGTAATCAAATATTTTGGTCACAGTTCATTTTTAACACACAGTCTCAACATGTATATGTTTCTCTCCATTTCAGCTGAAAGGGAAGACCAAAGGAAGGCCTGTCATAGGATTTGAATTTGACCATCTTGTGTGTTTATGGAGAAGACCAAAAGCTGCAAAGGCAAACACTTCCAATGGTACGTCTGTGTTGGTCTGAGCAGTTTGACTGAACTTTACTGCAGAAACATTTTTCACAGCAATTGATGTTTCTTAAACTTTGGTTTACATATCCTACGGCCCCATCAGGAAGAACCCCCAGAAAAGTGTCATGTCGAAGTAGTAATAATAATTCATACAATTTACCAAGTCAGCAAATGCATATGATATTGTACAAGCGTACTCGTAAAAAATTCTACGACTTTTACTCCTACTGCTGTCATTGGCCATTGCCTCAACTCATGCAGATTGTGCCCATTGTAAGTAGTCAGAGTGTTTATATCATAAAGTTTATATTAAGTCCATTGTATTCTTTATTAATCTTTACAAATTGGCGCCGTCTCTTTCCGTTCTATCAGTACATGATATCTGTCCACACCTCACAGTCTGCCTTTCTTTCCATGTTGATTTTTATTGAACGCATCTGTCTAAGAAGCAAGAGTCTGGAAATGCTAGCTTAACTTGTCACGTGTTACAAATCAGATCTTCAATTAATTTGGCCAAATCAGATCACTTAAAGCTGTTCACACCAAGAGCAATAACTATAATGAGAAGTATTTTAGCATCCACACCAACAGACAATACTGTTCTGTTTATTATAAGCATGCGCTGTGGTTATGTTGTCTGCCATTTAAATGCTCAAGCTTTTTAAAGTCTGGTGGATTCTGATTGGCTGTCAATGTTTTTATTGTTTATCAGCTGAAAAAAAATTGTTCTGAATGAGATTCCAACGATAATGTTCCTCTGTGTCATTAAATGTTAACTCTTAAATGTTCCTTTCATTCTGTTAAAATTACACACAAAATTCTGCCTATTTCTCTTCATCTTATTCATTTACTCCGTCGCTCACTTACACATTCTTTTATGCTCTGTTGTAAGGTAGAAACTGAGAGTTTGCATGATGGCCTTTTCTCAGACTCTGAATCTGATGTATACAGATGAACTCAGGAGTCTGCGAGAGTTGCCAGGGAACTTGAGCTTGAAGTATATCATTATAACTGCTTAATTTATATGTTCAAACAATAATAATTAAACATGGGGTCAATAAATATTTTCTTGGTTTACAGCTGAAGACCAAAAACGCAAAGAAAATCAGTCACAGCAAGCCACCCTGACATTCTGTTTGCAATTCATACCGTGCTGCACTGCAAAGGTATATGTGTACTGTCATTATTATGTTTATTATTGTTTTCATTTCACGCTCTCTGTATAGCATAATATTTACCATACATTGTTCTCTACCTGTATTGAGTCCCTTTATGTGTGTTGCATATATATATTCAGTATTTGTATTTCATATATATTCATTCATTCGTTATCCATACTGTCATGCTGCAGTTTGCACCCAAGACTTTCACCACCTGTACACTTGCGTTCATGCTATTGTGACAATAAAGTGATTTGATTCGAATTGGTTACATGTGTTTTGTTCATCAGTTGTGCAGTAGGGTGCTGCATAACAACTGCACATTTTTTATGACATGGAAGAAGATTATGACAGGGACATGGATTTGAAGAAAACCAGGAGAGCTCTGAAGATTAGCAGGAAACTGGATGTGATTCTTTGGTGCTCAAGACATTTCACCATGCGTACATTTGGGTGGCTTCATATGATTAAAATAACATGGTTTTAACATAACCCATTTTATTTCTCTTGAATATCATTTGTCTTAATACACTACCGGAGGATACAGCATAAAGACCACTAAAGTAAAGTATTGCACACGGTGTTGCATAATAAAGTATGGTGAATATTCTGTATTAGGGATGGTGTTTGGTAAATACACCATTTAATTTTGTAAACAATACACATAATTCCCATGAGTGTTTTAATTAAGACATGAACATTTAGTCATATTAATGACATTCAGTTAGATGAAGGGCAGGCTGAAAGCTGCATTAGAAGAGACTGCATGGACTATATTGCTGCAGGCACTTCATGCACAACTGAGGGTGATGCACCAGGGAAAGATCAACATGAATCCTGTACTGTACTATTAGCAAGATGAGAATGCACATTACTGATGTTTAGCACCTGAGGAGGACAAAGATGAGGAATATTTGACACAGAGATACAAATTAGGTCTTTTATATTATGATTCTTTGCATTGCATGAATTGTGTGGCTTTTGCACCATAAACCACACACTGTCTGTACCTTGTCTTACTGAATGACACATTGACTTTGAGTGATAGTACAATGAAGTGTCACAGTATGTATTGGTTGTTTAAATTGGTGTCTTTGTTTACTGTCAACACTGTATTCTTGCTCCTGATCTAATGAAATAAATGGAGCCCATTCCAAATAGGCACTGATGTTGATTTTTTTGGGTCTATTCTTATTCTAAGATAACCATGACTTGCAACTTACATATTGGCAAGTTGTTGAAAAGACAATCTTAAAAATGTGACTCAGCACAGTTTGTTGTCCATGATGAGAATAGATCTGTGTATGATTTACTGCCCTTCCATCCCCAGGGGCCCAGTAGAGTCCCCTGGAAGAGCAAAAAAATTTAACATTTCAAATGGCTGTAAATCAAAGTCTGATTATAGTGTCAAAGAGAAAATTGGCAGGACAACTACTTAT
>NW_015639765.1:90313-90920 GCF_001515625.1 Sinocyclocheilus rhinocerous | reverse complement strand
TTTTTTCAGGTTTACTTGATAAATAGAAAGTTTAGAAGTACAGCATTTATCTGAAATAGAAATCTTTTGTAACATTCTAAATGTCTTTATCATCACTTTTGATCAATTTAAAGCATCCTTGTTAAATAATAGTAATTTCTTTCATTTCTTTCCCCCCCAAAAATTATACTGACTCCAAGCTTTTGAATGGTAGAGAGTATAATGTTACAAAAGCTTTTTATTTCAGATAAATGCTGATCTTTGGATCTTTCTATTCATCAAATAATCCTGAAAAAATGTACTCAACTGTTTTAAATATTGACAATAATATTAAAAAATGTTTATCAGCATATTAGAATGATTTCTGAAGGATTATGTGACACTGAAGATTGGAGTGATGATACTGAAAATTTAGCTTTGATCACAAGAATAAATTACATTTTAACATATTCAAATAGAAAGCAGTTATTTTAAGTAGTAAAAATATATCACAATATTACTGCTTTGCTGTATTTCGGATCAAATAAATGCAGGCTTGGTGAGCAGAAGAGACTTTAAAAACATACATTAAAAATCTTACTGTTCAATAACTTTTGACTGGTAGTGTAAATAAAATACAGTAAAAATG
>NW_015639765.1:84006-88523 GCF_001515625.1 Sinocyclocheilus rhinocerous | reverse complement strand
AATAAATTACATTTTAACATATTCAAATAGAAAGCAGTTATTTTAAGTAGTAAAAATATATCACAATATTACTGCTTTGCTGTATTTCGGATCAAATAAATGCAGGCTTGGTGAGCAGAAGAGACTTTAAAAACATAAAAAATCTTACTGTTCAAAAACTTTTGACTGGTAGTGTACTTGCCAAATTTTGCTTTTCAGTATGTGTATGTTGTGCAGTCCCGGGGGACTGTGGTGATGCCCTTTTTTTAAGCTAGTGCATCTGAGAGGTCAAGATTGGTAATTTGTACTTTTAAAAAGAAAATGTTCAACAATTAAAAATAATATTATCAGAACTAAAGCTCATGAGTTATTGTGATTTTTGGGGAGGGCTGGGATGGTAAAAATCATGGTTTACAGTCCAGTATCACAATTGGATTGTTTTTTTACAGGTAAAATTTTTTAAACTAAATGAAAATAAACTCTACAATACTGATACTGTAAATGAAAATACGGTAATAATACTGTAAATAAAATACAGTAAAGACATTGTACTGTAAATGCAATTACAGTAATAATACTGTAAACATTTTACAGTAACTTACTGGCATCCAGCTGCCAGTAAGTTAAATTAAATACATTTAATTTAATTTAATTAAAAAAACTGCCAGTAAGTTACTGTAAAATTTACAGCAACCTATTTACAGTGCGACCTACAGGCAGAAACTGAAATCAGCTAAACCTGTTTTAAAGACTGTTAAAAGATGGACTAATGAAGCAGAGCGGGATTTACAAGACTGTTTTGACCTCAATGATTGGAGTGTTTTTGAAGCTGCAGCCACCGATCTGGACGAGCTCACAGAGACTGTAACTTCATAAATCAGTTTCTGTGAGGATATATGTATTCCTACCAGGACATTCTTATCATTTAATAATGATAAACCGTGGTTTACTGGGAAACTCAAACAGCTTTGTCACGTCAAAGAGGATGCTAACAGAAGTGGGGATAAAATCTTGTATAACCAGGCCAGGAACAGACTAACAAAGGAGATCAGAGTAGCTAAAAAAAAACTACTCTGAAAAGAGCTTTCAGCCAATGATCCAGCGTCAGTATGGACTGGTCTGAGGAACATCACCATGTACAACACACCACCCCCACATTCTGTGGAGGATCAACAACTGGCTTATGATTTGAATGTGTTTTACTGCCGATTTGAAAAGACCAGTCTACCACCCCCCATCCGCTCTGATCTGCACTTCATACATTCACCTACCCCCCTGCAAAAAAGAGAATTATGTACATTGTTATTTTTTTAATGCAGCTTATAATTTTTTCACAAAACATTCTTCTATACGTTTATTTTTTTGTCCTGTAAATAATTTTACACATTTAAACAAATTGTTCTATACATTACTGAAAGTACTTTTTACAACTATTTACAACATAGCTTAGGTTTAACATCAGAAAAAAAACATAAATTTTAAGCCCAGCCCTGCCTCCACGTCTTCTGGGGTCTTCAGGAGGTGAATCTCTTGGCGAATGGCCAGCACCTCCTCAGCGACTCGGAAGACAATGCGGTGATAGCTGAACGAGGCATGTCAAACACTCTGGAAACCCCTCTGTATGATGTACCACTGGCAGACAGAAAAGAAACACCATGATCTGGATTGTGGCACCCCATCACTGTTACTGTTTATGGAATTATTTTTGTGTCTTTATTATTCAAACAAACATTCTGTGTTTGAGAGTAAAACTAATTATTTTGTAATTAAAAAATAAAAGACTGCAAAAAAAAGTCTCCTAAAGGCTCAAAAATATAGAAATTGATAACAAAATTATTTGCAGTGCGTATAAATCTTTGAAAATCTTTATTTTTCTTTGTGCACTTCAAACACGTTTCATCGCGAAACCACAAATGTGGCTCTCTTTTCTGCCGTCTTTTTTTGCGGGTCTAAAACTTTTGTTTGCGAGTTAAAGGGTTAGTTCACCCCAAAATGAAAATTAGGCTGCGTTTCAACATTTCCAGTGTCAGAAGTAGAACTGCCATGCCAGCTTTTGTGGAGAAAGGTAACGGCAATAGTGACTCACATTAAAGCTTAAAAAAAAACACCTAAAAGGTGCTCTGATTTGGATCATATCTCATGGTAACCTACCTGACTATGTTCATTACATTAGTTCAAAACAATACATTGCAAAGGTCATAAAAAGATCATACGAAATGTAGATATACATATATACACACACAAAGTTGTTTGGAAACATTAAGTTTTCTTTAATGTTTTTTGACATGAGGTTTTCTGCTTATCAAAGCTGCATTAATTTTGATCAAATATACAGTAAAAACAGTATTATTGTGAAATATTATTACTATAACTGTTTTCTATTTGAATACATGTTAAAAATGTAATTTATTCCTGTGATCAAAGCTGAATTTTCAGCATCATTACTCCAGTCTTCAATGTCACATGATCCTTCAGAAATCATTCTAATATGCTGATTTGTTGCTCAAAAAACATTTATTATTGTCAATGTTGAAAAAAGTTTTTTGGGGATTCTTTGATGAATAGAAATTTATCTGAAGTAAAAATTGTTTATAACAGTATAAATGTCTTTACTGTCACTTTTGATAAATTTAATGCATCCTTGCTGAATAAAAGTATTAATAATTTATTTCTGTGATCAAAGCTGAATTTTCAGCATCATTACTCCAGTCTTCAATGTCACATGATCCTTCAGAAATCATTCTAATATGCTGATTTGTTGCTCAAAAAACATTTATTATTGTCAATGTTGAAAAAAGTTTTTTGGGGATTCTTTGATGAATAGAAATTTATCTGAAGTAAAAATTGTTTATAACAGTATAAATGTCTTTACTGTCACTTTTGATAAATTTAATGCATCCTTGCTGAATAAAAGTATTAATTTATTTAATTTCTTTCCAAAATAAATCTTACTGACCCCAAACTTTTGAACAATAGTGTATATTATTACAAAATCTCTCTATTTCAGATAAATGCTGTTTGTTTGAACTTTCTATTCATCAAAGAATCCTGAAAAAAAAATTGTACACAACCGTTTTCAACATCGATAATAATGTTTGTTGAGCACAAAAAATTTAAGACTGGAGTAATGATGCTGAAAATTTTGCTTTATTGTTTTTATATACATATATATAATTTTATTTATTTATTTTTACAGTGAGGAGGATGTGATTGGTCATGCAGCAGCACAGATAAACACCACAAAGACATCTGAAATCTGTCACGAGATAACACGTCTAAAGTTGTGGAAACGTCAAAAAACAGGAAGTCCTGTCAATCCCTTGAAAATCACCTTCCTTGAAGAGCCTGTAAAAATTAATAAATAAAATTATATGTATATAAAGCTAAAAACAATAAAGCAAAATGTTCAGCATCATTACTCCAGTCCTAAGTGTCCCTTTTAGATGTTTTTTAAGCTTTTTTTTTTTTTAAGGTGTTTTTAAGCTTTAATGTGAGTCACTATTACCTATTAATTACACTATTACTATTGACCATACGTGCCATTTTCCCAGGACGCGTCCTGGCCAGGATTTGTTTTGGCTTTGTTTTCATACTTGCTGAAGGTAATGATCGAAAAGGAGTTTGACCAATAACATGCAAGCATTGTACATAATGGACCAATCATGGCGTGTGAGAAGGTGGGATCTACGGTCAAAGCGATGCAATTACGCGTACATATTAGGTGTGTTCGACTTTAAAGCAGTGTCTCAGTGGCTCAGACCGATCAGTGTTTGACATCAAAGTACCCATTTGAAGTCATCTCAAGCCCTATTCGCACGGGATAGTATTATCTTGGGGACCTTGTGTGATTTTGAAATTACCCGGAAGCTGATTTGTGTGATTTTTGAAATTACCCCCCCCACCTCTGAATTTCGTGTGGAGCATTCGCACGGGATAAGCGAAGCCTCTGATTTTACTCGAATTTACTGACTGACTTATCTCCCGGATACAATGTCAAGGCTTTGAGAGTCCCGTTCTATGGTCCGGTTAGATGGATTTACTTGATTTATTTGTAACACATTAACCTCAAAACCTTTTCAGCTTTTTCTTTCTGCAAATTGTATGGTGTAGCGACATAACAGCACCCAAAATACTATCAAACACTCCAACGCAGCTCCATTCTTCGCGAAAGATGGATAAAAAAGCGCACAGGAAACAAAAACCTCGAAAAATGATATACGACCCTCCAAATGCTGGTCGAATCACAGAGATGCTGATTCGCACGGGACTAATATCATCACAGGACCTCGGTGTTCGACGAAATATGACGTAGTGGCCGTGGTCAACCTGTGACTTCAATCGAGAGTGACCAATAGAAAAAGGCCTTTCATTCTGGTGGGTAGAGACCGCCCACTGAGAGACAGCTTCACTTGCAAGCAAAACTTTTCAACTCGCAAACAAAAGTTTTAGACCCGCAAAAAAAGACGGCAGAAAAGAGAGCCACATTTGTGGTTTCGCGATGAAACGTGTTTGAAGTGCACAAAGAAAAATAAAGATTT
>NW_015639765.1:73407-80247 GCF_001515625.1 Sinocyclocheilus rhinocerous | reverse complement strand
CAAAAGTTTTAGACCCGCAAAAAAAGACGGCAGAAAAGAGATCCACATTTGTGGTATCACGATGAAAAGTGTTTGACGTGCACAAAGAAAAATAAAGATTGTGTAAGATTAATACGCACTGCAAATAATTTTGTTATCAATTTCTTTATTTTTGAGCCTTAAGAAGACTTTTTTTTGCAATCTTTTATTTTTTAATTACAAAATAATTAGTTTTACTCTCAAACATAGAATGTTTGATTGAATAATAAAGACACAAAAATGACTCCATAGCTGCCCAGCAAGCAATAGCCGTCATTTCAACGTCTCGGTTAACTAGACCCTGTAGATATGTGGGGGCGTGTTCGAACGAGCCGTTTTAGGTAGGTGTGGCTAACTCAACTTTTATAAAGAATATCTCTTTGGATTTGAGACTTTAGTCTTTGCAACTTTACAGATCTTCTTTATGCACCAAGAGCTTGTAACACTCTAAAGAGAAAGGAAAAAATGAAATCGCATCATATGACCCCTTTAATACTATTAAGATCATTGTATTGCCTAAGTTTCTTTATTTGTTTCAAAGTCTTCCAATCTTTTTGACCAAATGCTTTTTCAACTCTATAGATAAACTCATGTCAGCATTCATCTGGAAAAACAAAAATCCTCGGATTCGGAAAAGTATATTACAAAAGCCTTGCACCTTAGGTGGCATGGCACGGCACTTCCCAATCTTATGTTTTATTTCTGGGTGGCTAATTAGAGGACTGGTTTACTGGGTGAGGAATAGTGATAGCACTGACGCCCTTAAGTGGCTTAGTTTGGAAAAGATTTCCTGCAAACCTGTCTCCCTCTTTAATGTGCTCTGAACTTCCAATGCTTGAACCTGCCTCGCGCTATTCCTCTAATCCTATGGTGACACAGTCCCTAAAAATGTGATTTTTTGATGCATTTTCAGAAATAATAGATTTTGCCATCTCCTTTTATTGCTATATTTGGTGTTACAGCACAAAACATGCGCATAAGTAGGTATGCTTATAAAATGTTGGCCTTTTGCACACTACTTGTTACAAGATTCATACTGTTTAAATAGAAAGAGCCCCTTCCCCCTACTTTCCTTCATTGGATTAAAGAGAACATGCAATATCTTAAACTGGAAAAATAAGATTCTCTCTTCAAGGGTCTACCCAGAAATCTAACCTATGCAATCTGGCAACCTTTCTTGTAATTTGTGGAAAAATAGAAGTAGGGAATACAATCCATTTTACTATATCATTTTAAAATATAGTGACCTTTCATTTGGAGAAAGAGAAACTGGGGGAGTGATTTTTTGTGTCAGGCAATGTGTCACTTTACTCACATCTGATTGGTCCAGTTTGTTTTTAGATCTCTTACCCAGAACATAACCTGCTCTGGCAATGAACACCGCTAAAAGCCAAGCCACTTTCATGGTTCCTAAAACCCAGGATTAGTGCAAACTAAACTGAAACATACCTGGCTAGCCAGCTAATCCAGCTTCATGGTACAGGCCCCAGTTATAATGTTTACGTAGCTGAGACATTATATCACTAGCTGCTCTAGCGATGATAAAAACATGGCGGACTGTGTGTGGCTCAGTCAGGGTGCAATCTATGCTAATAGGGCAGATTGTCACCAGTCTTGGGCGGGGCTTCCCCTACTCTTACTGGGAAATCTGAAACTGCTCAGAGAGAGACTGTTTATGATTTATGGGGATAATAAAAAAAAAAGGAGTGGGTGGATTTTTACCATTATAGGCTGGTTGTTTACACACACTGTGGATACACATCTGTGTTCAAACATCTTATAAAAGTGAATTTTGCATAATAGGTCCCCTTTAAATCTGGTGAATTAGTGAATTACTTGCTCACTGCTGATCACCATCAGTGTGAAAAAGTGTTGGGTTTAAGTGAACAATTTCACAACAATTTAAATGGATTTGAAAATCGGAGAAAGAAATAGATTAGAAAAATAGATTTTATTAAAGTGAGACAAGAGAATGGCAAAGAAAAAAGCAAAAGACAAAAGCAAAATCAAGATAAAAACTAAAGCAAAGACAACAGAACCTGATGATCAATCATTTCAACAATCAATGACATATGAAAGAATCAGCGCAGTCGGTCCCAGCGCCAGATTGATGCGTCGTCACACACTGCGATAAGAATACTGCTGTCCCTGCTGAAACTGGTCTGCCTGATGGCCGACGTGCATTTAGGGAGGGTGAGCGTGGTACACCTGAATGCAAAACAGAAGGCAGAATAAAAATAAAGTACAATGCTGGTAAGTTAAGCTGAATACAGTGTTGTGGATAGTTCAAGCACAAATGCCTGTCAAACATGGAATTTTACTTTGCTTTATGAGGATCTTCTACTTCCAGGTCCCAAACATAGAGTTTCCCGACTTGGTTTCCAAGAGCTAACATCTGAGAAAATGAAGATACACACTCTTCATTCATGTGGTAACATCAGATGTTCTTACTAATGTTATTTAATTACATTGTCCATCAGTGGCTTGTTTTATTGTCAGTAGCCTACAGTTAACATCTAGACCAATGCACAATGAAACTGAATGTCTATCAAGAACCTCATACCTTCTGCCAGAAGTCCATCGAGAAACGCATGTACCAAATGTCACACTGACTGTAATCAAAGCGGCCCAGAATGGTCACATTAGACTCGTTCGGTTTGATGTGGTCAATATCGTCTTCCATTTTCCCAGGTTTCCAACACACAATAGCATTTTCACATGACTACGAAATATGACCAAACAAGAAAAAGAATGAAGGTGAGTTAACAAATGATTAGCATTATTGCTGAGTAACTAATAATGACTTAAAATGTTGTTGGGTATTGTGCTACAGAAAGTACCTTTGAAAGAATCAAATCACCAAGCCAGCGGACACAGTCCACATAGTTCCTGTGAATGTCTCGTGTGGAAAAGTCTGGAAAGTGAATCTTCTGAGACACAAAAGGCCTGAAAATGTATGGTGAAAAGACTTGCTAAATCCACTTGCTAAAGCACACAGACTGCTGAACAACCCATCAGGAACCTGACTGAAGAGCACTAATGAGGACTCACCGGTTGGTTTTGCTGGGGTTATACTCATATGAACTGCGTATTGCTTTCTGCATCCTCTCAGAGTTGATTCTCCACAGTTTCAAGGAGTGGTCCATCCCACAGGACATGATCTTCTCACCAAGAAGGTCAAAATCCTAAAAAAACACAACAGAAGCATTTTGTGACACAGACACTTTCATCTGCCTAATGTGACAATTTACTTTTTTTGAACTCATGAACCCCAGTTTGAGAAACTGCATGAGCAGATGTGTTTATTAGAACTAGATATAAACACTACAATGATTACAATCAAACTGCAGAGTGACAGAAGTGAATCTGATCAAGAATACCAATAATACTCCATGAATGAAGTTTAACATCAAACAGCCGAAGCCTCATTAAACTCACCGCACTCAAGACCTCGTCACGATGGCCTTCAACGCCTCCAAAGATGGCCACCAGAGTGTCTGTCTGAACATTCCAGAGGCGCAGTGCATGGTCTGACAAACACACAGCAAATGATGAAATAACATGCTCTGAACGCTGCATGTGTTGGTCTGTAGAAGGTTTGAGGTCATTACCTTTACTGACTGACAGCAAAAGGTTCGGATCCCTCGGATGAAATTTGAGTTCATTGATTGCATTACCATGGCCAACATAATGCTGCAGATGAAATGAAAAAATCAGCGTAACCATGTTTGGAGTAGCAGCAGACACACACTAATGCAGGTAAGGCTGTTCCGACCAATAGCAATTCAATATGCATTGACATTCATTTCTTTACAGCAACTTCAAAAACACAGACTCACTTTGACACACTGCATGGTGATGTGGTTGATGATGCGAATGATGCCGCGTGACCCAGCAACAGCCAGCAGCGGGTGACTTGTGCTCGTGTCGAAGGTCCAAGCACAAGTGTATAAGTTTTCATCTGCCTAGGCAGTGCAAGAATCAAGGGAATAACGAAAGACACTGGCCCAAATCTGCAGCGGCAGATTTAAAGGGACAGAATGACATCAGATACTCACAGAATAAACTTGTTAGATGGTTGGGTTTTATCTTGGTGTCTGAAAAGGATACATCAGCATCTACATATGACTGCAGGAGACGAATCTCTCCTTGAGAATGACACTCATATAAAGTGACCTGCAAGAACAAGATACACCCAACATGAAGGAATCTGCAGAAACATGAGTGTGTTTAATGAATAACGATTAACAGTCTTTTGAGTTTCACTCACTCTGTTGCTTCCAACGGTTGCAAACACCAGCGGGTCTCCCTCTTTACTGTGCCAGTTAAACTGCACTCCAAATAAAGGCTGCCCATGATCCTCCTGCATGTCACACACACATCAATGTCAAAGTGCCGTCACAAGTATACACTAAACAAACACCACATGCTTTCTTACCAAAGCCACTTGAAGGCAAATCTGCAACCTTTAGCCAAAAAAGCGTATTGGCTAATGCTAATGCTGCTGCTTTGTCAGTACGCAGGGAAGGAGACCAAAGGCCATTGTATGATTGGCTGAGGTGCCTCACGTGATCCAAGTTAGCCGTTACGCTTTTTCCAATGGTAAGTACTACAGACCCTCGCATCTCCCAATAATAAGACAATTTCTTTTCTTACCCTCAGACTGTTGACACACTTGAAGGAATATTTGCATTTCTTGGACTTCCACTTGCCTTTGCCCCAACTCTTCCTGCCTGGGGCATTGGCTGTGTTTGTGGGTGTGTCGGGTCGCTCAACGTTGGTGCCACTTTCAATGCTGACAGCATCATCCTGGGAAAATGAAAACATTTGATTGTTAAACAATGAATTAACACACTTAACGAAAACATGCAACTGGGTCAATGTGAGCAAAATAAACACTTTTAATTCAGACACTGATCCAGAGCAGATCACATTATGGAGGCAGAAACAAATGTATTTACACAAAAACTCTTAACAGAAACCGATCATGCTTTATATTATTATTACTGTTTTAATCATCATCTACATAAATACATGAAACTACACTAACTGAAGGCAGATTATACTGATGTTTCTTCTTGACAATGACACAATCACGTGTGTGTGTCTAATAATATAACAACACAGGGCATTTTAAATGTCCATTAAATCATGATGACAAACACTTAGCAGCGAAAACGAACGAGAATTTAGATGAGAAACACGCGATAAGAGAAACTTCACTCAGGAGCAGCTGCACAAATACACAAAATAAACACATTCAGCGCACAATTGACTTACATTGTCGTCTCCAGACAGATCGGGGTTGCTGTTTTCATCACTGCTTAATTTCTGTTTTTTGTTATTCGGCATCTCGTTTCCCGCCTCGGCATGAGATTCAGACATCTTCCTCCGCATCTTCCTCCAGCAATGGCACACTGCCGGAAAGCAAAGCGTACGCTCTCATGCCACACTGCTGCAAAACAGCACGACAACTTCTTCTTCTTTTTGCTCCCTCTTGAGGAATTCAAGCAGCGATCGTATAGCAGCCACCGCTGAAGCCACATCTGGGTCTTCTCTGATCTGCGCTCGGAAATATTCCACCAGTTCTGAGAGGAAAAAAATTCATAAGTTAATACATTTCAGTGTTTAGCCAAACGGAGCTCGCAAGTAAACAACATTAAATTCCCATTGTGCGAATGTGAAGGCGAAGCATATTACAAAACATAATAAACACTTCAATAACATTCTGGGCTTTTTATGTTTTTTTCTGTAACACTTTACAGCAAGGTTTAACTTGTTACCATCAATTCAATTTATTTATCTACATTAGTTTACACAAACTAACAATGAACAGTTCTTCTACAGCAGTTATAAGTATTACCTTAAATTAATTTGAACATTTGCACATTCCCTAAATGTAAAGTTGTCTTTTAACATTAACATTAAGATGATGCTGTAAAAAAATACACCGCAATATATTACATATTGCTCAGTGTTTGTTCATATTAACTAATGCATTAACTTATGTTAAGTGAGACCTCACCTTACTGTAAGTTTCTCTGAATGTCACTCATAATAACGCAAAAGTCGTGGAGATGCACATGCACACGGAACGCACATTTAGCCAGTCGTATAATTGAGCAAAGCAGATGGAAAATCTGCCTTCATGTTTTTCGCAACATAACGGAATGAACAAAATAATGTATTCATTCATAATCTAGAAGGTGATCAGAAGACCACAGCTACTAGCAAAATGGCATGACCCATTATTGCAAATCTTATATACTACTTTGCGTTGTTTTTCTGAAAACTCACCTCCTTCTTCCATATTAAAACTGCTCAATGCGTCTCAGTTGACGAATGATGCGATTCACGAGCAAATACTCTCTTACAACGCGTTGCTGATGCAATGTTCTCTCAAGACACTTTATGAGACTGAACCCGGTGAAATATTTTGACTGCCAAAAGAATAAGGTTTATCCTACTAACTCCTTTCAAATTAGCGACTTTGTCAACAGAATAATGTTTGTTTTATGAATTTATTTCAAATTATCACCGCTATGCAGTAAGCAAGTGGACTTGCACCTTCTTCTTCTTCTTCTGGTGTTAATGGCGGTTGGCAAACCAACTTAAATGGTGCATAGCACGACAACTGCTGTAACACTGACCGACACAATAGTGATGGGAAGCTCGGCTCTTTTCAAAGATTCGGCTCTTTTGGCTCGGCTCCCTTAGAAGAGACGGCTCTTACGGCTCTTTATTTAGTATCACTCTGAGCCTTCTATTTTAGCCCAGTTTAGCAATTGTGAATGGTTTGTGTGTTGGTAAGCAATTTGTTAT
>NW_015639765.1:73086-73340 GCF_001515625.1 Sinocyclocheilus rhinocerous | reverse complement strand
TCGGCTCTTTTCAAAGATTCGGCTCTTTTGGCTAGGCTCCCTTAGAAGAGACGGCTCTTACGGCTCTTTATTTAGTATCACTCTGAGCCTTCTATTTTAGCCCAGTTTAGCAATTGTGAATGGTTTGTGTGTTGGTAAGCAATTTGTTATTTAGTGTTTTCATAAAAGCCTTATTTTTATGAAATTTTTTTTTCGTTACAAAAAAAATACACAGATACTATTATTTAACATTTTAATAAAACTTTAATTGAACA
>NW_015639765.1:68483-69127 GCF_001515625.1 Sinocyclocheilus rhinocerous | reverse complement strand
TGACCGACACAATAGTGATGGGAAGTTCGGCTCTTTTCAAAGATTCGGCTCTTTTGGCTCGGCTCCCTTAGAAGAGACGGCTCTTACGGCTCTTTATTTAGTATCACTCTGAGCCTTCTATTTTAGCCCAGTTTAGCAATTGTGAATGGTTTGTGTGTTGGTTAGCAATTTTTTTTATTCAGTGCTTTCATAAAAGCCTTATATTTTTATGAAATTTTTTTTTCGTTACAAAAAAAATACACAGATACTATTATTTAACATTTTAATAAAACTTTAATTGAACACAGAACCACAGCAAACAAATAAATAAAGGCAAAAGTCTTAACATTAAGAAACTTATAGTCTTTAGTGCAGTTTGGCATTCAGAAATATCAGATGCCTCAGCTTGGATGTGCTGATGCGATTTCTCCTCTCTGTGATTGTTTGTAGTTTTTGAGAAGACTCTCTTTGAGGGGACCGATGTTGCAACAATGCAGTGTCTTCCTACCTTAACCAACGCGCTTGCGTTTAAATCCGGATCCCCCGTCTCTCTCTGTCGCTATGTACCTGGCCTTAACCACTAACGTTACACTCGCTATCTTCAGAGCTTGTGTCCCCATTCCTTCTTTCACATAATGGTATGATCCTAGTCTGTCCTCCCATGT
>NW_015639765.1:61728-62065 GCF_001515625.1 Sinocyclocheilus rhinocerous | reverse complement strand
TGTCCTGTTTATGAGAAGACTCTCTGAAGGGACCTATGTTGCAACAATGCAGTGTCTTCCTACCTTAACCAACGCGCTTGCGTTTAAATCCGGATCCCCCGTCTCTCTCTGTCGCTATGTCCCTGGCCTTAACCACTAACGTTACACTCGCTATCTTCAGAGCTTGGGTCCCCATTCCTTCTTTCACATAATGGTATGATCCTAGTCTGTCCTCCCATGTGATTTTTTTTTTTTTTTGTAACGAAAAACTGCATACAAATAAGACTTTTATGAAAACACTAAATAAAAAATAGCTTACCAACACACAAACCATTCACAATTGCTAAACTGGCCTAAA
>NW_015639765.1:56494-60872 GCF_001515625.1 Sinocyclocheilus rhinocerous | reverse complement strand
CGCTGGAGCAGCGTCTGTGCAGCCGTTACCGGAGCCGGGAACACACCGAGAGAACACATCCTGCACACAGCACAGCACACAGACTTCACAAACACGCGGGACCCGAGAAAACACGGCAGGGAAAGTGCGCTCACCTTCTGATCAGATCAGCGTAACTCACTCACTCCACACCACACGCGCGCCTTCAGCCTACGGAAGCCCCGACGAGACAGACGAACACCGCAGGAGAACGCAAAAACAAAAGTCCCCTTCTTCTTCTTCTTCTTCTTCTTTTTCTTCTTGGTGTTTAATGGCGGATGGCATACAACTTTTAGGTGCATTACCGCCACCTACTGATTAGGAGTGTGGATCAGGATCGTACTCTTCACTAAATTCTATTATATAATCCAGTGTCCTTTAAATAACGCATTAAAAATTGAACGTTTTTATCCCCTGATTTATTCCCCAAAATGTTCATCAAATTAAGTTTTTCTTTATTTTCCTTGAGGACATGAATCAGTATCTTTCTTTCCTTTCCGTATCTTGGACACTTCATTATAACATGCTCTACATTTTCCTCCATATTACAATATTCACATTTTCCAGTTTCATGTCTCCCCATTCTCTTCAAACTGCTATTAAGAGCAGCAGCAGAGGGAGTCATTTCACACTCACGGGTATATGAGGTTCCATTTGTGCCATAAATGAACCGACTGCTTTGTGCTTTGTACTACTCATTTGTCCTTGTCTACAGTCATTGCCTATTGTTCAGATAAATTAGTATATGTTGATGTGTATGTGCTCTGTTTATGTCGTATTGTTCTGTCGTCTTTACTGTTGTTCTGTCGTTCTTACTGCCGTGCTTCCATGAGCGTGGTAAAGTTAGTTTTAATTGGATATTCGTTGTATATTTTGCCTATTTGCCACAGTGCAAAAACATAAACGAAGTTAAATCATTCATTCAAATGAATATTTTTTTTCAAAATTATAATGGGCCTAAATGGCTAGTGGTGGGCAGACTGACTTACTATATATGTGCTTTTGCCAGTATCTCATTATATATGCGAACAGTACTTAATTATTTTAGGGGAAAAAGCATTAATTCACTTAGATATTATTTTCAAATTCCAGTTGCTATAGTAGGCTATATTCCTAGTGATATTTTGCCAATACGTCCCTTCATAAATGTACAGTACAGTATCATTTTAAGAAAAATTACTGTACTTCACTTAAAGTTTTATTTTTTTTTTTACATTTTAAAGGTTGTAGTACATTAGTGACCAGACAGGCTTACTATAGGTGCGATTTTGCCAGTACATCCCTTCATATATGCATGGGCGTAGCTTGTGGGGGGGCCAGGGGGGCCTGGCTCCCCCATAGCGATTTAAGACAATGTATGTGGTTACCATGACAACCTCACGCACTTGCCACTGCTCTATGTGAATATGTGGATTTACTATAGCAAAACTAAAATGTGTTTAAAAGTACAGTCTGACCAAATCCACCGGTTCGGTTTGGCCCCACCAAACTCAAACGTCAAGCTACGCCTATGCATATATGTGACCCTGGACCACAAAACCAGTCATAAGGGTACATTTTTCGAAATTGAGATTTCTACATTTGTTAGGATAGGACAATATTTGGCCGAGATACAACTATTTGAAAATCTGGAATCTGAGGGTGCAAAAAAATCTAAATATTGAGAAAATCGCCTTTAAAGTTGTCCAAATGAAGTTCTTAGCAATGCATATTACTAATCAAAAATTAAGTTTTATTATATTTACAGTAGGAAATTTACAAAATATCTTCATGGAACATGATCTTTATTTAATATCCTAATGATTTTTGGCATAAAAGAAAAATCAATAATTTTGACCCATACAATGTATTTTTGGCTATTGCTACAAATATACCCCAGCGACTTAAGACTGGTTTTGTGGTCCAGGGTCACATATGTACAGTACAGTATTATTTTTTAGAAAGAAATTATTGTAATTCACCAAAAGGGTTTTTTTCATGTTCCAAAGGTTGTTGTACATTACTAGTGACCAGACTGACTTACTACAGGTGAGATTTTGCCAATACCTCCATTTATACAAGTACAGTAGCCTACACTATTATTTTTAGAAAACAATTACTGTAATTCACTAAAATGTTTTTTCTTTCTTTCATGTTTTAAAAGTTGTAATAGCCTACATTACTAGTGGCCATTTTTAGAAAAAAAAAATTGTACTGTAAGGTCAAAAATGATAAAAGACTTCTGCTTTCCTGTCTCAAACCTATCTTGAGTAACAAAAGGGCCATTTGGCATTCCAGAAGGCACAAAAGTGCTGATATTGATCAAAGCCTGTAGGCCAACATGTGTATGCATCGGGGGTCTGCTAATTGTCACACCTTTTGCACAGTGGGTAAAGCTGTAATCTGCTGATTGGCCAGTTTGAATGTCTCACTTTTGGTTTTTAGTCACATGGTCAAGGAAGTGATAAGAGAAGATTGTAACTGTAGCTCGGGCTCTTTCTCTTTCTCTTTGCTGCCTCTTTTCTTTGTTCTCTCTTTCTTTGCCGGGACTCTCTTCTTGGGGCTCTGCCCTCTCTCCCTCTTTCTCTCAATCTCTCTTTCTCTCTCCCTTAACCATGTTTTACCATCCTTCATATATTTGTAACTTAATTCAAGTGTAACCATAACACATACTGATAAAAAATGTATAGCCTGAATGCACTGTAAGTCGCTTTGGATAAAAGCGTCTGCTAAATGCATAAATTTAATTTGAATTTAACACATTTCTGTTATTAAACCATTTCAATTATAAATTATGTGCTAACTAGTCTTGATTCAATATTAACATTGAAGTGCTATTGCAATACAATATAGTCACTCAATAGCTACGCTCTCCCACATATTTAGCTATTCTAACTGCGCTTATTTCCGTTGTTGTTATAAGTGGCAGTTGGTGGTAATAGACTAGAAATGTACAGTTTTATACCATCATGCTGATAACATTTCTTTAGTCCTTCGGCAATCCTACAGACTGTACTACTGTAGGGAAACCACCCTTACAGTACTTAATTAAATATTTTTTTGTTTTGTTTTTGTTTTTTATCACATTTCAAAGGTTGTAGTACATGACTAGTGACCAGAGTGACTTAATACAGGTGAGATTTTGCCAGTACTTCCCTTCATGCATAGTAATATTTTTCTTAAAATAATATTGTACTGCACTTATAAGTCAGCCAGTCAGTCTGGTGACTAGTAATATACTACAACCTAAGAAAAAAAAAAGGACAGTATTTTAAATAAATGTTTTTAAAATACGTATTTAATTACTTTTGAGTATTATGCAATTTGTATTTTGCTGGACAAAAAAATCTGATGTAATTTGTAATTAAATACTTTGAGAGACAGTATTTTGTATTTGAAATATTTAATCAAGTATGTCATTTTATTCTCAGATAATACAATAACTTTCTTCACCTGTGTTAATAGTACTATGAACTATAGCCTATCAATTTTTTTGGCTAGTGAATCATATGACATCCTGTTGGATCCATAGATGGAGTCTTAATTTGCCCATTGTTGGATCCAACTGGGAAAAAAAGACAAAAAAACACTGTGGAAGTAGTCCATGTGTCACGCCCATGGACAGTCTTGTGTTTTGTTCCTCATGTTCTCTCCTTGACCCAGTTTCTCCCGTGTTTGTGCCCATATTTGGTTTTCCTGTTCCCGTTTGAGTTCCATTTGTTTCAGCTGTGTCCTATTAATCTCCTCCTTTAGTTCCAAGTGTTCCCCATTTAGTTCCTGCATTTAAACCCTGTGTTTTCCTGAGTCCTGATTTTGTTGTTTGTCAGCCGCCAATAAAATTTCAAGAAGAAGAAGAGTTCTGGGTTCAGTCTCAAATGTCTACCTTGTGTGCTATGTGTGTGTTCCCTGTTATTTTGGTTTCATTAAAGAGTATTTCTGTTCTGGATCTCCTTCGTCTCCTCACAGTAGTGCCCCGTGACAGAAGACTGAACCGTATACAAGATGACAGAGGCTGAGGACAGGCTGTGGTGTTTGCGGCAGGCTGGTCGGAGGTTGGAGAGATATGTAGAGGAATTCCTTGAGCTCTCCAACCAGGTGCTGGCACGATGCCACTCTTGGTGCGTGTTTCCAGCTGGGGCTGGACGATGATACGATCTGCTGCGATCTCCCCACGTGTTGTTTTCCCCTGATCGAGCTGGTTGATGTCGTCCTTTATTTAAACTGTTCCGATTTCTAAGTGGAAGAGGTAAAGGATAATTAAAGTCTCCTCGTCCAGCCCCCTCTGGAAAACGTCGTGTCTCCCCAGCTCACCCCACGCCAAGAACCCCCACATACCTCACCAACGGCTCCGACCACCTGTCCAATCCAAGTTACCCCCGAG
>NW_015639765.1:48705-53999 GCF_001515625.1 Sinocyclocheilus rhinocerous | reverse complement strand
CCATGTGTCACGCCCATGGACAGTCTTGTGTTTTGTTCCTCATGTTCTCTCCTTGACCCAGTTTCTCCCGTGTTTGTGCCCATATTTGGTTTTCCTGTTCCCGTTTGAGTTCCATTTGTTTCAGCTGTGTCCTATTAATCTCCTCCTTTAGTTCCAAGTGTTCCCCATTTAGTTCCTGCATTTAAACCCTGTGTTTTCCTGAGTCCTGATTTTGTTGTTTGTCAGCCGCCAATAAAATTTCAAGAAGAAGAAGAGTTCTGGGTTCAGTCTCAAATGTCTACCTTGTGTGCTATGTGTGTGTTCCCTGTTATTTTGGTTTCATTAAAGAGTATTTCTGTTCTGGATCTCCTTCGTCTCCTCACAGTAGTGCCCCGTGACAGAAGACTGAACCGTATACAAGATGACAGAGGCTGAGGACAGGCTGTGGTGTTTGCGGCAGGCTGGTCGGAGGTTGGAGAGATATGTAGAGGAATTCCTTGAGCTCTCCAACCAGGTGCTGGCACGATGCCACTCTTGGTGCGTGTTTCCAGCTGGGGCTGGACGATGATACGATCTGCTGCGATCTCCCCACGTGTTGTTTTCCCCTGATCGAGCTGGTTGATGTCGTCCTTTATTTAAACTGTTCCGATTTCTAAGTGGAAGAGGTAAAGGATAATTAAAGTCTCCTCGTCCAGCCCCCTCTGGAAAACGTCGTGTCTCCCCAGCTCACCCCACGCCAAGAACCCCCACATACCTCACCAATGGCTCCGACCACCTGTTCAACCCAAGTTACCCCCGAGTTCTCCGAAGCTCCTCCTTGGTCCTCAGCCCAGAGCCGCTGGCCGCTGTACTCTCCAGGGATTAAAGTTCCGTCGCTACGACGGATTTCCTTCAGTTCATAAAGACAGTCACTTGCTTCATTCCTGAATGAATCAGCCGTTCGAACGAATCAACTGAATGAATGATTCGGTGATAAAATCAGTGACTTGCCGCCACCAGCTGGCGGATTTAGTTTCATTTTTAGCGTATAATTTCAGTTCTTTAAATCATTTCTGTATTCAAAATTTTATATTTAAAACATTAATCTCCACATGAATTTATTAATTTAATTGCACTCATGCTACCTCTGAGCCTCAATAAACGTTTGAAAATGTACCTTCAAACCACTTTTGTGTTCTTCTGTGCCACCTCTGTAGTACAAATTAATTTATTAATACTAATTTCGTATGATTGGTAACTTATTTGTCTTATTCTACTTATTGTTATATTGCAGGGGTTAAAGCAAAAAAAATATTTTGACTGAAAATTTTTCCTCGACCAAACCCCATTCCTCAGCCATACCCGTCACACACCCAGTTTAAGAGCAGTTTTTTTCTTCTTGTAATTAGGAGCGCTTGTCCTCCTAATTTAAAAATTTAGGAGCACCTTCTGATCAATAATCAAAAATTCTGATAAAAAATTAGCCTTCCTAATACGAGGTGACATTTGACTCCTTGAAGTGACTTACAGGAGTATTTTCTTTTTACCTTTGTATTGGCATCATTTTCATCTATGTCAAATTCAAAAATTTATGTTTATAATCTTTTTTAAATTTCTATTTAAAACAATATGTAGATGTGATAACGGGTGCTAGGGTGACATCACTACCGCGATAGCGGGAGCATGTGAAGTCTGTACAAACAACTGTTTTATGTCTCTTTACATTTGCTGTTTTTTTTTTTTATTTCTGGTGACTATGTTGCAGTTTATGAGGTTTACAATATAATTATGTTTGATCTGGTTCATTATCCTTTAACGTTTATTTATAATACAGTTTAAGATATCATGCGGTTTGTGTTGATTGCAGATAGGTGCACATATCAGTGGTCATCGCATCGTGTTATGTCTACCATAATTCCCCTATCAAAGGAGGAGGCAGGACTACAGGTTTCCTTTTTCTTGTGTTGGGTTAAACCATTTCTACTAATAGGGAGGGGACTTAACCTTTGGTGATGTAGACATGAAGAGATGTCTTATGATGTTGTTTACATTTTGCTTATGTTGAAGAATTGCATTTATGTTTTTATTTTATGTATTTTTGAAGTTTAATGGTCTAAATGGTTAAATGATCTTGTGTTTATGCTTCAAAGGTTTCTGGTATTGATGCCCCTGCAGTTGGTATGGTCTTGTGTGTAATGAGCCTGTCTTAGGCTATATAAGCCAGTCTAAATAGCCAGGGGCATACTGCTTAAAGTGTCTATGTAGATTTTGCTGCCTGTAGCAATTTATTTTTTTGTCGTTTATACATCAAAGTGGGCACTGAGTTAAGTGTCTATTTTTTTTCTTTTCTTTTCTTTGTTTAGTTTCGTAATTTTGTTTGTATTTTTTTTTTTACACTTACTGTGAATTTGTACTCCCCTACTTCTCCATTGGTATTTAATAAAAGTCCTCTTTGGATGATATCTGAGTTCTGAGCCTATCTACCACCTCCCCTTGATCACCTCGGGACACATTACGACAAATGGTGGCAGCGGTGTTGTCCAGTACAGTAGAAGGCTTCAGTAAAATGTCAAGATGCCACCCAAGAAGCAGACTATTCAGAGAACAGTAGAGGAAGATGAAGATAGTAGTGAGTCAAGGCCTGACCAAGAAGGTACAGGGTCTGGAAGCAGACAGACTGGCTAAACCAACCGTCTGCTAGCCGCCTGGAACCAGATGAGTCTTCTGCACAATGTGACTTTGCTGCAGCCTGGAATTGAACTGCTGGTTTCATCTGGCAAGAGGAGAACTGGCCCCCCGACTGTGCCTTGTTTCTCCCAAGGTTTTTTCTCCATTTTGTCACCGATGGAGTTTTGGTTCCTTGCCGCTGTCGGCTCTGGCTTGCTTAGTTGGGGACACTTCATTTCCGGCGATATCGTTGACTTGATTGCAAATTATTGCAAAGATACTATTTTAACTGAACTGAGCTGGATGATGACATCGCTGAATTCAATGATGAACTGCCTTTAACTGAAAAATTAGTGTTCACTATTGTCATTTTGCATTATTGACACACTATTTTCCTAATTAATGCTGTTCAGTTGCTTTGACACAATCTGTATTGTTAAAAGCGCTATATAAATAAAGGTGACTTGACTTGACTTGACTTGACTCTGTGGCAACCACTTCAAAGATGGCAGACCCAATGGGGGAGAAAATGGAACAGCTCAGAAAGACGTTGGAGAGCTTCATGCAGTCACAGCATACCAGAGAGTCTCTTCTAGAAAAGGAAGTGTAGCGTCAAGAACACAGGGGGCGTACTCTTCAACATCAGTTCGGGCAGATGCAGACGGAGGTGCAAAGAGAGAGGCGGGAGCGGCAAACCATGGGAGGTGTGGCAGAGCAATCCTTTCCCCCTCCGACTTCCTTACACAACACAACCTTTCCCACACGTATTCTCCACAGAAGGCGGAATAGCGAAGAGGGGGATCAAGAGATAGCACCACCTGTGACCAGGCAAGGAGTTGCTCCACCGCAATGGATGGGCTGGCAAGGCCCAAAGATGTTACCTCTTCAAGAGGATGACACATCGAGCACTATTTGACAACATTTGAGCGGATTGTTCAAGCCTGTAGATGGCCAACTGAGGACTGGGTGTTGCATCTAGTGCCACTGTTGACAGGCAAGGCAAGAGCAGCTTATGTTGCCATGGAACTTCATGACACTTTTGAGTATGCTAGAGTGAAAGCAATCTTGGTCAAGTTTGAGATTAATGCAGAGACCTACAGGCGGCGCTTTAGGGCAAAGGCCCTATGATAAGGGGAGACTCCCAAAGAGCTGCAGGCAAGATTGAAATATCTTTATGACAAATGGATAACACCCAGGCATCGGACTAAGGAGGAAATAGGAGAAATGATTGTTCTGGAACAGTTTCTGGCAGTGATTAACTCTGAAATCAGAACTTGGATTTGTGAGCACAACCCCACTGAGTTTCTGGTATTGATGCCCCTGCAGTTGGTATGGTCTTGTGTGTAATGAGCCTGTCTTAGGCTATATAAGCCAGTCTAAACAGAACCTTATGAGGAAAAGGTGGGGCATACTGCTTAAAGTGTCTGTAGATTTTGCTGCCTGTAGCAATTTGATTTCTTTTGTCGTTTATACGTCAAAGTGGGCACTGAGTTAAGTGTCTATTTATTTTTTTTTTTTATTTGTTTAGTTTCGTAATTTTGTATGTATTTTTTTTTCACTTACTGTGAATATGTACTCCCCTAGTTCTCCACTGGCATTTAATAAAAGTTATCTTTGGATATCGGAGCCTATCTACCACCTCCCCTTGATCACCTCGGGACACGTTACGACAGTAGAATAAGACAAATAAGTTAAGAGAGTTAAAAAGAGTTAAGAGTCAAATGTCATCTCGTTTTAGGAAGGCTAATTTTTGATCAGAATTTTTGATTACTGATCAGAAGGTGGTCCTAAATTTTTAAATTAGGAGGACAAGCGCTCCTAATTACAAGAAGAAAAAAAACTGCTCTTAAACTGGGTGTGTTACCGGTATGGCTGAGGAATGGGGTTTGGTCGAAGAAAAACTTTCAGTCAAAAGATTTTTTTTTGCTTTAACCCCTGCAATATAATAAGAAGTAGAATAAGACAAATAAGTTACCAATCATATGAAATTAGTATTCATAAATTAATTTGTTCTACAGAGGTTGCACAGAAGAGCATAAAAGTGGCTTGTAGGTACATTTTCAGACGTTTAATGTGGCTCAGAGGTGGCATGAGTGCAATTAAATTAATAAATTCATGTGGAGATTAATGTTTTAAATATAAAATTTTGAATACAGAAATATGATTCAAATAACTGAAATTATACGCTAAAAATGAAACTAAATCCGCCAGCAGGTGGCGGCAAGTCACTGATTTTATCACTGAATCATTCATTCAGTTGATTCGTTCGAACGGCTGAATCATTCAGGAATGAAGCAAGTGACTGTCTTTATGAACTGACGGAAATCCAAAGTCAAGCCCGCCGCCCGCTGCTCTCTCAAGCCCGCCGCCCAGCAGTCAAACTCAGAGAAATGGGCACCAGCTCATGTCCCCGAACTCCTGGATATGGCGCTTCCTCCTGAGTTCTCGGCCCCTATCCTTTCTCCTGAGCCCTGCTCCAGTGTCGGCTCCAGCCCCTGAGTCCGCTCCAGAAAGGGCTCCAGTTCCCACGTTCAGCCCTAAGAGGGCTCCAGTTCCCACGTCCAGCCCAAGGAGGGCTCCAGTCCCCAAGTCAAGCCCAGGGAGGGCCACAGTTCCTGAGTCAGGCCCACGGAGGGCCTCAGGGGTTGATATTTTCCCCAAAGATTTGG
>NW_015639765.1:41651-48195 GCF_001515625.1 Sinocyclocheilus rhinocerous | reverse complement strand
GGGGGGGGGGGGGATCCGGCAGTAGAGGCCGGGCCGAGTGCCAGAGGACAAAAACATCGCAGCATTAATGTTTAATTTCTTCTCTATACAAGCATTTTAATGTCCGCCACAATAGCTTGTCCAAAGGACGTTTTTCTTTAAGACATGAACATTTTTTTACAGAACCGCTCAGCTCCTCCTCCAACGATCATTACATTTCAGCGTCTGCTCTATCACACTATTAAGCGGCTGTGTTATGAACATGCAAAACTGTATCGCACGCGTGCTACAGTGGTAAATTTATTCATCGCACAGACCAGTTTTTTCGTAGCACGTGCGACATATATGTCGCACTGTACAGCCCTGATTGATAAGTTTTCCCGTGACGTCACGCCATTAGGGGAATGCCCCCCTGGCGGGCAAAACAATGCTATCTTCCGCTGCCCGCCAAGTCACGAACTGAGTGATTTCTTTCGTTTAGCGAAAATGCTGGATAGTTGTTTTGCAATAGGATGTACTAACCGATGAGGAGACAAGCCTGGGCTATGCCTCTACAGAATCCCGTCCGAGAAAGAAAATCCAGAAAGGAGGAATTTGTGGATTTGTGCCATTAAACGTGCCTCTAGGCATCAAAGGTAAGCTCACGTAAACACTGGATATAAATCATATCTTTGCGTAATCTTCTTACATGTTTGTTTTTGTTGTGGACTGAGGCAATCAACTACAGTGGTCTTGATTAGTTAATAGATAACGGTACACAAATTGTTAGCTAAAGTTAAAGGTGGGATGCTGTTAGACGTAAATAAACTGAAAATGCAATGATTTGCAAATCCTATTGCGCCTTTATTTGATCATATGTAGTTCTAAGACAATATATACTTGTGTTCAGAAAGATAATGTCACAATCGGGACAAAGAGGCAGACAGGCAGGTAAACGTAAGTTAGGGTCGGCACTCCGGTCCTCCGGCCGAGAATTGAGGATTCCGAGGGGGACAGGCAGATCGGAAGGCGAGGAACCAGGACAGAGAAGCTTGCAACCTTGAGACCAGTCGATGTGTGAATGAGGTGAGTGAGTATTTGAGTGGTGTGGTAAGTGGGTGCAGGTGTCCGTGATCAGTAATCAGGTGATTGTGAGCGGGTGTAGGAGGCTGATTCGGCTGGTGAGGCAGGTGTTTCCGTGACAGATAAACTTGATTGTTTTTCAATAATATAAACTTGTAATGATTTCTCTTTTTATACACGTTTTACATAGCATCCAGATTTTTTTTAATTGAGGTTGTAATAAGATATAATTAAAGAAAAGGTTTACTTTCAGTTTGAATAGTTATCAGCAGTTGTTTATGGGAGTGATTGTTTAACCAGTTTGTAGGAATGGTACTCATTTAACTGATTTTTTCCCAACTTGTTGCACATAAACTTTCTTCTATTACTGTAGGTGCCAAATCTGATGACCCGTTGTCCCCTGACTGGGTTCAATCAGTCTTCTCACACACACCAGCCACAAAGAAGAGGAAGAGGGAGAAAGACATGGAGAGGTTATGAGCAGCACAACAGAATGAAGAACAAGAGGGTTGAGAAGATGCAAGATGCAGTGGATGATCTCCTAGAATTGTCATCAGTGCCTGATGCTGAGCTGGCACCACCTGCTGAGGATGAACAACAGTGTGACAACAGACAATCCAAGGAAAAGTTTGAAAGATTGCAGAGGGAATTGTACTCATTATCAGGTAACATTTATACATTCTCTCGTTTCGATATTACTATGATTGATTAATTGTTTTCTATTGTTTGACTGGACTTTGAATTATTATGTTGATTACCTGATTAATAAATTGTTATGTTTGAATTCATTCTGATTACTCTGAAGTTATTTTCTCAAGTAGATTAAGTGAAGGTTTATGTTTCCGCAAATCTGCGTCCAGGGTTAACTGCATACTAGATCTCAGGATTAGATGAAGCATGGGGCGAATCAGGTGAGATTCTAGATTTCTGACTAACCGCTTGACCTTATAGTTTAAGTTGTACTCAGTTACGGTAACCATGTATATGATTTCAGAGTTAATTAAGTTGTACGTAGCTATATTAGCTGTCGGGGTCTAGACAAAGGTGGTCTAGAAGAACCGCTGATTAATGTTTGAGCATTACATGGGTAACTGTAGGGGGCTAAACAAACCTACTATTTAAAATATATTAAATAGTATTAGCCACAAACCTCTGAATAAGGATTAGAATGGCGAGTTTTGTGACATAGATTCCTAAATATCAAAGTCACGAGTAAAACAGAATGATCAAACACTCACCTAAATTTAATGAGTAACAAACAACTCTCATAACCCTTTTCATTTTTGGAGTCAGATGAATAAAAGAGGTAAAACATAAGAAAATGTATTTAATTTAACATTGTTGTGATGCATAAAAGGAAAGACAGCAACACGCAAGAATCCTTCTACCGGATCACTGGCTACCGTCGTTGGACCAGTGGGCGGACCTTACATATCAAAAGGATGGGGAGGCAGAACATCAGACAAATACTTGACTGAAAACTGTGGGTTTTGAGGGTTTGATGTGGCAGACTCCGTTGGTCTGTACAATGCTGAGCTTAAGATCCCAGCTTTTACTAGAGGGAAAAAGCAGCTGGGTCCAGTGGAATTGGAGTCCACACGAGGACTTGCATCGGTTCAGATTCATGTTGAGAGAGTTATCAGTAAGGCAAGGAATCGGTACACCATACTTCAAAGTACAGTAGGAATTCAGTTGTGTCTAGCACCTCTAGATAAAATAGTCCACGTGTGCTGTGCACTGACAAATTAGGCTCCATCAGTTGTTCCTTTGGGCTAAACATTTAAAAAGTGTGTTGATGCACAATGGATTGTTATTTCCATCAATGAAATAATGACAATGACACAGATTAATTAATTAATTAATTAATATTTTTTAATTATAAATAACTAATTTGATGTCAAGAATGTGAATGAAACAAATATTATTCTGTTGAATAAAATGCTTCAAACTTATATTGCGTTCAGTTTTTTTCTGTTATCCCTCTTTTGTTTAGCTATCTCCCGCTTACAGTCACTGCATTTCCAACTTGACATTTTTAAATGCGTGGTGTCAAGTTTTAAACAACTTTTGTGAATGTACTGTCTTTTACAGATCTCTGACTTACACTCAAGCCTGTCGTCATCATGCAGAACAGGCACCCCGCAGTAACAGCCTTTGTTTTCAGATGGTTTGGTGGTATGTGATGTTGCTAGAATAGGAGCTGTAAACACTTTTGCTAGTAGCTCTGGAATTACGCATTTCTGGACAAATGTGTGTACCTTTTCACACATGGTGTCAAAAAAGTCAGTATCAGGCAGAATTCTCTCAATGTGGATTTCTCCTTTGCCATCTTCCCCTGGTCCCCAATGACAAAGTCACAGTAGATTGCTTGTGTCAGATGAATTTGTGTCTGCACCTGATAAAAGTACTGATGGTCCTTCTTCAGTGAAAGTTTACCGCCAACCTCTTGGAGATAGAATGCGCTTTCCTCTTTGCTTTTCTCAATCAAAGTGCTATTCTGAAGGCTGCTGGGTGCCTTTACCTCTAACACACCCATTTCATGGCAGTCACATGATATTATGCCATCTGGGGATGCCCCTAACCATGGGTATTGAGGGCTGATGACCAGCCCTCCTTTCCTGACTGTGAGATTGGTGTGGTTGTTCTCCATCATCTTGATGTACTCCTCAACTACTTTACTCTCGTGTTCAGTGCCCCATCTGGAAACAGAAAAAAACATTGCAATTATCATAGATGGGGTAAGTGGATGTAAAGGCAAAACATACTGATGTGCAGAAATGTTTTTCATACATCCTTAAAATACTAGTCTTGCACAACATTTATACTTTAAAAAAAACACCTTAAATCTACATGCAGACCACTGCCTGACAACTTGTTTTGAAATGTGTTGCTGTGCAAGTGGTTAGACTGTAGATTTAAGGTGTGTCTTTGTATAAGCCAGCTTACAATGTAGGGCTGTGCAAATAATCGAATGTGATTGTCATGCGCATCTCGTCAGTAAAGCCGGTTCTGTAATTAGTAGTAAATCTCCATCATGTGCTTTCAGATGGAGCAGCATTTACTACACAGAGCCGTAGTTCACTGACAAACTACGCAATATCGCATTCATAATCGCAGGCGATTCATCGCCGATAATGAACGCGATACTGCGTAGCTTGTCAAACTTATATTGCGTATAAGCTTTTCCTACTACAATGCTGTAAAAAATGAGTGTTTCAAGGTAGTATTAAACACTTTTCTGCACATTGCCATGGTTTCCCTCCCCGTCACTTCTATGGTAGCTTTTGTCCTAATTAGTAGTTCTGATTTTTAGTATTTTTGTGTGTTGCTCTCATCTAGTATAAAGTTAATATGCATTCCTGAGAGATTGTGGTGTGTTGTTATTTGGGTTCTTGTAGGCCACAGGATAGCACAGCTTCTTCAGCAGGGAGACAGCAGGTTTGTCTGTGTTAGTGTGGCAGGCTGCTCGGATGTTTGACGCAGTCACCCTTCCTGCCTTCTGGTCAAACCACATGGCATATTTTGACTGTAGTCTTGTCTCCCTTTCTATCACACAGCACTACAATTAAACAAAGTTGAGTTAACAAGTTTGTAATTTGTGACAAATATAAACAGTGATTGACATTTATTGAATAGACATCAGAAAAAGAAGACATTGTTTAATTTTGTGGTGAACTTGTTTTCTGCACTTGAGCTATTCTAAATACTTGTGCCTGTTATATTCCTGACGTTCATATGTCTTCAATTCCTAAATCTATATTTACTGACTGACTTGTTTTAATGACTGAGCTGTTCTTCTGTTATGCATAACCCTGTAAAGACCTCATCACCCTTTGCCTGCAGTTCTTGCTGTGACAGTGACCTGTACTCTGGCTTGTACATCTTGCTTATGGGGTGCAGGGATGTTCAGTTGCACGGCCCAAGGTACGTACCTCTTTGCATGGCCAGGGACAACAGACAAAATTGAACTCTTGACAGGTTCCTTTTCAGTGTCTTCTGATAAATGCAGCATATTGTAGAATGCTGTGCATTCATCTGGGTTTCGGGGTGGAAGCTTGGCAGGAGGAAGGTCACCACACCCATCAACAGATCTCTTTCTCTGGGCCTTTGTGAAAGCTATCTGGCTCCCTGGTGCATACCTACAGTCCAAATGGCTGCCAAACTAGGCTCATTCCAGGCACAGGCTTCATCTGTGCATGCAGTGCCACTCAGTTTGTTCACAGCTGCTAGCAAAGCATAAAGTATGGCACCTACATGTGAACACACCTCTCCTAATCCTGCCATACAGGTGCAATGGCCAAATCGCACCAGACCCTCCTTCTCCACAGCAACCCAGGCTGTCAGTGGGGGGTCGTTTCAACTGTAGGAATGATTTACCTGACATTGGAAAACAAATTTTGATTAGATTTATGCCATAATGTGTTAAATTAAACTGCAAAACTACTCCCCTACGACGCTGACTACAATGACCCTGAAACTAACGAACCATGGATTAATGTTAGCTAGTGTTAGTTAATTAGTACTTACCATTGTTTTGATAATGAAGAATTTCTTGTTCTTCACCTCCCAAACGGCAGCATTATTGACCCATCCCGATCTAAAGTACATATGTCGGTACTTTTGTACACTTTCATCCTGGTGGCAGTGTAAGGTGAGGTATTCTCCACAAGATAGATGTAAACATCGCCGAAGTGGAGATCTGGCAGAGACCTGGCGGTTTTTAATGACTGAAATACGGCGGCGGGCGCTGTATATGGATCGCATGTGCCCAAAACTTGCAGTTTGTCTTCATATCTTTTTTTTTTCTTCTTTCGACAGGTAATCCAAATATTCGTAGCTTGAAACAGAAGGAAATCTGACTGGCTTGTGCTGCGTTTCTACGGAGATCCCAGTGTAAGCCGCCATGTTGGCCCATTGTTTTGCCCGCCAGGGTACCGCACAGGTCACGTGACTGAAAACTATCAATAGATAGGATATGTATACGTAACTTATGCATATCTATGGTCTGCTCTCTGCACTGTGTTCAGTTGCTTTGACACAATCTGTATTGTTAAAAGCGCTATATAAATAAAGGTGACTAATGTCTGCGCATTCCCGTGCAAATATTTGCTGAACAGCGACCCCAGGTCACAGTTTTCGGTCAGGTCACCTATTTCGGCACACAGCAAAATGTTTAACAGTGAAATGACTTAAAGGGCTAATGGTGGTTGCCGCAAGCCCGCCCGCCGCCGCTCACTCAAGCCGGCCTCCGCTCACTGTTGTATTTACAACACTGTTCCAGAACACTTACACCCAAATATTCAGATGTGTCCAGCGCATTTTATGGAGGACTGTTTCCTGATCCTGGGAGAGTAGACTACAATGCCGGCTGTTCTGACTCACAGACTGTAAGTACGTTTTTTATATTTAAAGAATTTGCCACTGACGATTTTTGAGCAGTGTAGAGTAGCGTTTGTAGTTTGTCATTTCTCCGATCACAAATACAGACATGGTTTTATGTTTA
>NW_015639765.1:31983-41265 GCF_001515625.1 Sinocyclocheilus rhinocerous | reverse complement strand
TCTCACGCTTGAGGTATTCGGCCAATCACAACGCACTGGACTGCTGGCCAATCAGAGCACACCTAGCTTTTCAAACCGATGAGCTTTGTAAAAAGCGTTTCAGAAAGGCGGGGCATAGAGGAGAAACAATAATGTACATTATGTGGAAAATAATGTTTTTTGAACCTTAAACTGCATAAACACATTTCATTAAACCAAATACACAAAATAATGTTATTTTTAGCAACATCATATGACCCCTTTAACTTGTTTTTAAGTCAGGAAGTCAACATTTCACATTATTTAATTGCATTTTAATTGCATCGCACTGTAATCAAAGTGTCATATAATAGGTTATAGGTTTGTCTTTAGCAAAGACTCTCAAATAAAAGTTTATAGATGATTAATGTTTAATGTAGGTTCAGGTGTAAATTAAACTGCAGGACTGTCACACAAACAGTCTCAAATGTGGAAACTAGACCTTTGACTTCCATCAGTAGGCCTATATGTGTTTTTCATTATAATTAAACACAAACACTAGAATGACTGATCATGTTGCTGAGTGACAGAATCATTGGTCAGATATCATTAGCACTGTTTGGAGTCATTTTTGTCTTGATTTTTAACCAGTGTTAATCCTTGTGCTTTACTCCATACAAACCTGTTTCATGAATCACTTAAGTATCTATTTCCTCCCCATGTATGAGTATTCAGATCAACCAGTTCTATTAGAACACGTGATCTGGGATTCTGTTCAGTGTCTTTATCAACTGTATTTAACATCAGCTGTATTAAACAGACACATTTATATTCCTCTTGTAGAACAATCTGACTCTCCGCTCTTCAATACGACAATCTGATGAAGATTCAGAATGAGAGAGAACAATGTTAGACACAATGAAAATGAAGAATGAACAGATTTCTGACATTACTGACACGCTGAGACACGTCTGCAATATCCAGCGTGCCACACAGTGTTTAGAAGATTTAGATGTTGATCTCAGTCTGTTTGTCTGAACACAGGAGCGTTTCATTTAAAATGGCAGTCACAGTTTCTCAGATGTTTCTGTGATGTTTGTATAGTTTGGTCAAAAATGAAACTGTGGCTTTGTGCCACAGAATTTGTTGATTACTGATATATTCCCGTCCAGACACCATGATGTGTTAGACAAGCTTTTCTCAACCTTAAATCCAGTAGCAGCAGATTTCTTCCAGCCTTCTCGGTCGGATTGTCACAGACAATGAGACTTTTACTCAAGCTGATGAGTTAAAATAATCATGTACGAATAGCTCTAAACTGCTCAATGTAATTCATTAAGGTATTCTTATATTAACAGTATCATTTTCTGTATAGCTGCTTTGAGCTGTATTGTGAACAGTGAAATTTGTTTCATAACAGCCCGAACATCAGGTCGCAACACCCCAAAATGACTGACATCAGGGTGGGAACATCATTCAAATGTACAGGAATAATAACATTCACTTTCAGAAGGAAAGTTGAGCCTCTCATTTACGTAAGTTTCTGTTGCACTGTTGTGTAACAGCACTCATTCTCTGACTGACCGCGGAGATTCCAGAACGTTGTCGGGTAAAAGGTCAGCGTATTTGATAGGTGACTAAACTGTTTTTATATGTGTTTATCAATTAACTGTATAAAATGTAATATTTCTTCCTTTCATCTTAAAAATTGTATTGAAATTGTTGACATGACCGAAACATCAGAATAAACCACCTGCTGAATTATGAAATATGTCATTGTGACATTATTGTTTGACAAATCAAATGTTTGGTTTTTGTGTGTATGTCATAAATATTCTAGTCAAATAATCTATAAAAAGACAGCAGTTGTGGGATGACACATCAGTGCTGGGAATCTGACTTGGACAGGAAATACAAGCACCTGCAGGAGGAAGTGGGAGTTCCCATACTGTCATCTCAACATGAACCAGAGCCATTGAGACAGTGTTCTTCTCACAATAACGCCTGACAACAGAGCTGAGATCAGCTAAGATGAGTCCTGGGTGTAATTGATTTGTGTAACTCAATCAGCATGTTGACTATCATGGGTTGCGTTTGTATGTGTTGTGTTTGCTGATCAGAGGTGCTATTGTAGCCTCTGGGAACAAATAACTCCATAACAATATTTAAAAAATTATATTACAAATTATTATATATTAAATAAAAATATTGCAAATTATGTTTTAATATCAGTGTGATTAGAAAGGCTTTAGAGAAACCTTCCTGTATTTTTAAATGCAGCATCCCGCTTTGTTAATAATGTTGATTATTAGCTTGTCAGCCAAGTATGTTGTTCTTGAATCTATAAAGTAAGTTATAATATAAAGTCACTCATGTTACAAACTGCCTCAAGCATGTAAACTGAGTACGAAATCCTTACAAAGGCTTTTGTTTAATGATTTCCAGTGACTGTTTAGCTCAAACATGCAGACACACTGGTTTAGACTTCGACTTCTTTTAAAACTGAAGCATGTTTTGAAGTGGAGCCTCTTTCAGACGTGGCATATTTTTAAAATCCACCGATGAAGAAAAGAAAAACGATACAGTGGACTCATACTAGACTAAGAAATTATATTCTGGCATGTGCTTTTATTTAATGTGCAACAAAAAATAAGAAAATGTGGAAATATTAAGTTAATTTTTAAAAATCTGATGTAAAATAGGGTCGCCTTGATTTTGCCAAGTAAGACATGTTCCTGGATCAACATCTTTTGTTGATCCTGGATCAACATTACTGTCCAAAAATACAGACTTAAAGGGGTCATATGATGCGATTTCAGTTTTTCCTTGCTCTTTGGAGTGTTACAAGCTCTTGGTGCATCAGCATCATATGACCCCTTTAACCCAATCCCTACCCCTAAACCTAACCCTACCCATAATTTATTCCTAAAAACAGTGTGAAATGATAGCTGATTAACAAGGGTGTAGAAGCACCTAACCCTGATTGTAAGCCTAAAACAGATATTTCCTGAAAAGTTATCCCTCATTTCTGATTGGTTGATAGGAATGTTGTTCCAGGATCAACAAGGATGTTGATCCAGGAACATGTTGTACTTGGTGAAATCACGCTCACCGTAAGATAGAGCCTGCTTGAATTCCTGCAGACAATAGCGTGCCACATCAGACACGTCCAACTTTTTTATATTGTGTTTTTACTGCACACACTTAAATCACATTAAACAGACACACCTGAGGAATGTGTAGTGAATAAAGCTTTACTAGTTCTAGTATGATAATGTATTGTGTTTGATTTGTTCATGTAGTTGTTAATAATCTCTTATTAACAATGTGTTTTTGATTATAGACAATGAGGGCAAGTATTGAGAAAAGTGAATGAGCAATCAGTCAATCAATGGTTGAATCTTAAATTGGGCTTGATTATTATTTAAACACCACAGACCAATGAAACTGTGGTTGTAAGGAATGAACACATTCACAGGATCTTCATATTCACACAAACTGATCTTTATTTGAATAATCTTCGTCCTGCTTGTATCTTTTTTTTTTTTTACTATTGAAATGAAACAATGTGCATGTAAACACTCAAAGACATTGACACTGAATAAAAAATCTTGTTCAGTATGAGGGAATTTTTGATGTGAGTCCTGGTTTAGGTTAATGAAACTTGAGGTTCAGTGAACTGTGAAAATATTGTGGTTTTATGTTTCTATCAAGGTTATTTATATACACAAGAAAAACACAAGAATTGTGCAGCAATGTGATGTGTAAGAACTGAAGCAGGAAAAATACAAGGTAATGCAGAAGTCGAGGTTATAGCTGATGATTTAAAACTTTTGTTGGTTCCCAAAAGTCCTCTAGAGTTTCACCGGATTCTCCACAGTCAGAATATGAGGAAATCTTCCATCTGTTACACAATGACATATTGTGCTTTCCTCTTATATAAATGGTCAGCTTACATAAGTGAGGGGAATCTCCTGGGATATACTTTTCAAATCTATTCTCAGTGTCTTCTGTGTGCCTATTGTATGTATATGAATGTAGCATTTTGGTCATTGTGATGATTTTAAAGGAATTTAAAGGTCAAAGGTTAGTAGCAGATGAACATGGCTTTGACAAATGCTTCACCAAGTAAACACTTTAACAGGTAATCACTGTGCCAATAATGGACAGCCATCATTCACATTCCTACTATTATTGCAATCTTTTGGTCTTTTCCATTATTTCCTGTAAGTTGTACTGAGATAAAAACAGCGTGATTATTTCCTGGTCTGGATCAGTTTTCTGCTCTTCTGTTTAGACACTCTTCTGAAATGCGATTCTAGTTCTGTTTCAGCCTCCTGACATGACTGAAATTCTCATGAGAACAGCAGACACTAAAAAGGAAACTTTATTTAAGACTGAATTACAGCTGGCAATTCAAACTCACAGAATATCAAGTGACCTGCAAAGCAAACACTAACCCACTACTGAAGCACAATGGAAAGATAATGCTGAATTACATAATATATATACAAAATTACAAAATAACAATATATACTTATCCCATCACCACAAAAACATATACATCAGCAATATCATTCAGATATGTTTAATATGAGCTATTATAATGCACTAAAACAGTCTCTTTCTGTCTTCATAAATAAACACCTTTAACCCTATTTTTATGTGGGTTTTACTGTTGATTCTGAGAATAGAAGTTACAATAGAAAAAGAATAATAAAAATCAGAATAATAATCCAGGATAATAAAACGACTTCTAGAGAGTCACATGACCGCACGAAAAGTTAATTATTGATGGAAGAAAGTCCCAAAATAACATGCTGAAACACGCCTTAAGCCAACAATCAGGGACGTTCTGGTTTAACAGGTTTAAAGTTACTGATTACCATCTCAGGTAAAGACTGTTGATCATGTTTAACGTGCAAACCTTCTGACAAAACACACATAAGAGTAATAATAATAACAACAATACGGATGTAGTTACGTTGTTTAGAGATTATAGTTTACAACCTTTTTACACACCAGAGCCAAATGCAACACTTCAGATCTGCTACTGAACAAGAGAAGATTCACTGTTCAATCCAGTGAATCTGGATGACAGCATGACTTCATTTTCTTTCTCTTTAACGCTGTCTTTCATTTATCATTACTTTCTAAATAATCCTTCCTGAACTTCCTCATAACACTGGATTCCTCTTCTAATGCCAGGTAGCTTCTCTGAACTGTTGCTCTCACTTTCCTTTACCATCTACTACTCAGTAGTGAACAATGATAAAACTGTTTCACAGAAACAACCGACATCTGCCCGAAGTGGCAAATGAATCTGTACACACAGACTGCCTGACTGACAGCGATTCTGAAGGGAAGAATGGGACGGTCGCTCATGAGCGGGACTGTGCTCCTTTACCTTTCAGGATCCGACGCACCTGTGGAAATTACAGAGAAAAACGGGTCACTGGAAATCTCTATGGGATCAGTGAGTCATGCAAAGAGCCTGAGGCTCTTTTGCCTGAACTGCTTAAACCGGTTTCATTAACGTTACTCCAGTCTAGTTCTCTCTTTTTTAACACTACATGACTATTCAAAAGCAGATCTTAGGAACTAATATGCGACTATGTGAGTACACACACATATGAGTTACTCAAGTTCACTTGTGTATTCACATAATTTTGTATAAATGGATTTAAGTTGCAGTTTTACGTTTATGTTGTGTATTTATATGATTAATCTCATACAAGAAGCATTTCGATCAGGAAATTAACACGCTAGCAAAGCGTTTACCGAACAGTTTACCGAAGTTCGTTTACTCTTCAGCTTCAGTTCACACAGTTCAAACGGCAATGCCCAACATTACTGACATGTGTTTCATGTTTTCATAAGTTTCTTTTTCAAAAATATGGATGATGCATTGTTAATAATAACTAGCATTTTTTGTTATTTATCCCCATCATATTTTCATCAATAATTTGATTGTTTTTATTACAATAGTTTTCTCCATGACGTACATAGCCCCGCCCCGCCCCCTCAGTTAATCAATTAATCGCTTTACGGAGCTTTCCAGTACTCAAAAAGGAAGACATGACAAATGCCCATCCCTATTGTAGAGGTCAAACTAGCACTGAAGTTCTCTGACCTGGTCTCCCAGCGGACTGTCGGGCACTAGTTGGGCCGGTTGCTCATTCTCCAGGTTCTTGGCACTGGGATCGGCTCCTCGTCTCAGCAGTAATCGAACCGCATCCACTTGAGCCTGGCGGCCTTGCAGAGCGCTGGCCATGTGCAGCGCTGTGTTCCCACTGTATGCCTGCCAATCACACAACGAGAGGTCACATCAAACCCTAGGGCTGACTGCCTGTAGGTGAGTGTGCCACACAACACTGCTCACTAACCTTTGCGTTTATAATAGAGAAGTAGTTGGTCTGATCCAGAAAAAGGCGCAGAAGCTCAACGTTAGCCTCTTCAGCAGCCATATGCAGAGCGGTGCGGCCACTTTTGCGATCCTGTTTGAAAAACGGTGAAAATGCAGTCTAGAACAGCAGACACAATGACACCTTAAGCGGCAACAAAACAATGTTCACCTTCATTTCCAGCGACGCGCCCATGAGCAACAAAGTGCTGATACACTCCCCAAGCAGCTTCCTCTTCTGCAGCAGAGCCAGATTCTGAGCAGAGGGGGGCGTCCCGTGACAGCACAGCTCCTGCACTACAGCATTGTGGGACAGGACTGCAACATGGAGAGGCGTAAGTCCTACAAACACAAAACATGTTTTTTAATGTGCTGTAACATCAACTGTTGATGAATTTATTAAAAATAAAATACTCCCTTAACTAGAAAAAATTATCTTGTTTCTGAAAGACACTGACCATCATAGTTGACCACCTCCATGTTGACTTGTCGCCCACTAGTCTGGATGGATTTCTGGATGGCCTGAAGGGAAACAGGGAGTTTGGTACTTACAAGTCCCAAGAAAGCTCTAGCATGAAAACAGATCTCAACATGTACTACACTGTGGCATTCTGGGAGAAGGGAGGGATTCTATATGAAAGCCAAGAGTGGCAGCATTAACGACTGCAGAGATGGTTGCGTACCATGATCTGTCAACAGTTAATGGCTGATAGAAACACAGGCATTTTGTTTTCCAGCCTTATCTAAATGGATTTAAGTTGCAGTTTTACGTTTATGTTGTGTATTTATATGATTAATCTCATACAAGAAGCATTTCGATCAGGAAATTAACACGCTAGCAAAGCGTTTACCGAACAGTTTACCGAAGTTCGTTTACTCTTCAGCTTCAGTTCACACAGTTCAAACGGCAATGCCCAACATTACTGACATGTGTTTCATGTTTTCATAAGTTTCTTTTTCAAAAATATGGATGATGCATTGTTAATAATAACTAGCATTTTTTGTTATTTATCCCCATCATATTTTCATCAATAATTTGATTGTTTTTATTACAATAGTTTTCTCCATGACGTACATAGCCCCGCCCCGCCCCCTCAGTTAATCAATTAATCGCTTTACGGAGCTTTCCAGTACTCAAAAAGGAAGACATGACAAATGCCCATCCCTATTGTAGAGGTCAAACTAGCACTGAAGTTCTCTGACCTGGTCTCCCAGCGGACTGTCGGGCACTAGTTGGGCCGGTTGCTCATTCTCCAGGTTCTTGGCACTGGGATCGGCTCCTCGTCTCAGCAGTAATCGAACCGCATCCACTTGAGCCTGGCGGCCTTGCAGAGCGCTGGCCATGTGCAGCGCTGTGTTCCCACTGTATGCCTGCCAATCACACAACGAGAGGTCACATCAAACCCTAGGGCTGACTGCCTGTAGGTGAGTGTGCCACACAACACTGCTCACTAACCTTTGCGTTTATAATAGAGAAGTAGTTGGTCTGATCCAGAAAAAGGCGCAGAAGCTCAACGTTAGCCTCTTCAGCAGCCATATGCAGAGCGGTGCGGCCACTTTTGCGATCCTGTTTGAAAAACGGTGAAAATGCAGTCTAGAACAGCAGACACAATGACACCTTAAGCGGCAACAAAACAATGTTCACCTTCATTTCCAGCGACGCGCCCATGAGCAACAAAGTGCTGATACACTCCCCAAGCAGCTTCCTCTTCTGCAGCAGAGCCAGATTCTGAGCAGAGGGGGGCGTCCCGTGACAGCACAGCTCCTGCACTACAGCATTGTGGGACAGGACTGCAACATGGAGAGGCGTAAGTCCTACAAACACAAAACATGTTTTTTAATGTGCTGTAACATCAACTGTTGATGAATTTATTAAAAATAAAATACTCCCTTAACTAGAAAAAATTATCTTGTTTCTGAAAGACACTGACCATCATAGTTGACCACCTCCATGTTGACTTGTCGCCCACTAGTCTGGATGGATTTCTGGATGGCCTGAAGGGAAACAGGGAGTTTGGTACTTACAAGTCCCAAGAAAGCTCTAGCATGAAAACAGATCTCAACATGTACTACACTGTGGCATTCTGGGAGAAGGGAGGGATTCTATATGAAAGCCAAGAGTGGCAGTATTAACGACTGCAGAGATGGTTGCGTACCATGATCTGTCAACAGTTAATGGCTGATAGAAACACAGGCATTTTGTTTTCCAGCCTTATCAAAGGATGTTGTTTTGTGCAGCCAGTCAAGGGAATTTTTTTGCCTGTGTTGCGTGCCTCTTTTTTGAGGAAATGCATATTAGTCAAGCATGTTATGAGGAAGTAGGTGAGTGGCTGGTTAAATAAACACTGAGCATTTGATTAAATGATAGACATGGACTGTTGAAAGACGATGAGAAAATGATAAGAGGAAAAACAGTGGCTAATAGATGCATGCGCAGGTTAACAAGGAAATACTGTACTGTACATAAACTTAATGACTTCAGGGATAGGCCATGGTGGGTGACTAGTTAACTAGCTATTCAACAACTGACTAGTCATTTAGGCCGCATTTGCACTGCAGTTCTTGATGCCCAATTCCAATTTGTAGACTATCAGTTTTTTCTGACGACCAGCTTAAATCTTCTTTTATAAGATGAACCATATATCTGCATTTACACTATACACTTGCCGAAACAACTTAGGGTAGACGAACTGATAGGTTGCCAGGTCTGCAAAACAAAACAAGCCCAACTGCTATTCAAAACTCGTTTAAAAATCACATTTTTACACCGTCCTCCCCTCCGGCGTGGATCCCCCTCCGTCGAAATGGGGGGGGGGGACAGATCACTTTAACGTGAGGACAAAAAACAACCTGTGGCAACAGTGTAAAAATAGCCCAATTCCACAGGAAAACAGCAGACTTGGCAACACTGCGTACTGACC
>NW_015639765.1:16952-31765 GCF_001515625.1 Sinocyclocheilus rhinocerous | reverse complement strand
GTACTGACCTGGAAGAGCGTTCACATGAGTCGACATCAATGATCACCATCGCTTTTTCAATGATGAACTACTCGCATTGACAGGGGAATATCTGATCTGTCTTCTTATATGGCAGACGCAAATGCACGTATTCGATTCATATCTATTTCCACATATGAATTAGGCCTGAAACCGATCTGAGAATATTAGAATCCATGCACTTTTTTCCTGCTCAAATGTTCGTGGGTCGTATTTAATTTGTTTAAGTCTGATGTTTAAGGACTTCAGATCTCCTGCAGTGAGTCTCGTTCCAGTTATCATGCTGAATCCACAGGTTTATTAGTTTTATTAGTAATTTATTAGGTTTATTAGTATTAGCTGTTACATGAGATTACATGCACTGATTCTTTAGGGTGTTTCCAACAGATGGCAGTTTAAAAATAGTCACAGTAGAGAAAAAGACCATCAAATTGTTGGATGTCGTGAATTAAATGTTTTGCACACAATGTCTAATCAAACAATTAGGAATGTTTGATGTTTGAGTCTGAGGAGCAGGAGCTACTTCAGACAGGGTATCTGCAGGATTTTTAAGCTCAAATTTAAGACTTTTTAAGATCTGCATAAATAAAATTAATAAACATGAGTGGGGTAGGGCAATATCTATGGTAAGTTGGTAACATATTCAATTTACAGTTTAGATACAGGTTTTCACAAAAACAAGTTTTATAAAATGATAAACTTCACAATTCAGCCTTTAAACCATTATTAAGAAAATGGATGAGTTAAAAGTATCAATTATTATATTAATTCAAACAATTAATATCAATCATTATATTAATTAAATAACATATACATGTATTTTTAATTAATACATCTTAATTCATTAGATTTTTATAATGCATTATCTTCTTGTCGATCCACAAGCCGACATTTACAACTGCGTGTTTGCAGCGTAAAAATATGAGTTGATTTTCACAGTGGTCTGAACAAAAACAGCAGACGGGTTTACTGAAAATGCTCATTTATTTTCTGCCAGCAGGTGGCGCTTTTGGAATGGCAGAAATTCAGCAGTTTCCTTGGTAACCACAGTACACAAAGCAGGGCAGCACCTGACTTTGAAATGTGCAGCGTTAATATTTATTCAATGAAATCATAGCCTTTTGCAGTTCAATCGTCACATTAAGCCATATTGCAATTCTTCTTTCCGTCCCCAAATTTAAGACCTCTTGAAATCCTATTTAAGACTTTCTTGTACCATTTAAGACTTTTTATGGCCTTAAATTTGATACAACTAAATTTAAGTCTTTTTAAGGACCTGCAGAAACCCTGTTCAGAGTTATAAATATGATAATCTAGTGGTTGAGGTTCCAGTGAGTGTGAAAACACCTCAAGATGTGAAATGACAGTGAAAAGGGCCTTTCAATGTGATCGACCGACAACAACACATAACATACAAAACCAACAACAAAAAACAGGGTGGATTTCCATTCAGGGAAAGGGAGTAAACAGGAAATGGTACCTGCAGTGTTGAGGTGTGGCCCTTCTCGGCACACACGTGTAATGGGGATCGGCCCCAACAGTCCATGGTGTTGATTTCAGCTCCCAGTAAAAGCAGGTCTTGTGCAATCAGGTGTTGATCTGCGGCAACACTGACTTGGAAGGCGCTCTGAGTGGAGGAAGCATGACATCAAATGAGTAATCGCATTTGTCTGTTTATGTTAATAACAGGGAGTGTGCACTGGTATGTTCATGTCAGTATTCGAAACTCAGCAAGGTTTAAAGGTTTGCTTTCACTGATAATCCCACTGGTCAAATGGGAAAGTTTTTTTTGGCTGTACCTGGTTGTTGTGTTCTTTCATGTCCAGCATGCCAATGGCGGCCATTTTCCTGCCGAGGACATACGCCAGAGCTCTTCTGCCTTGGGCCACCGCGATGTGCAAGAACCTGTAAATCAGTCAACAATCACCTAATGATCAATGCCATGTTCCTCTCAAGACTCTCAAGTGAACCAATAGAATAGCCTAACTGAGTTTGGCCATTTGTGAATCCTTACAGTTATGATTTGAAGAGTATAATGTATGAAAATGTATGAAAGTGTACTCACGTGTCTCCATCCCCATCTCTAGTGGTGAGCTCCACATAGCTCAAAGCAGCCAGTTTCTCCTCCTCGTACTTTATCTGCCATTCGAAAAAGGATACTGGGGGTGCAGCAGTCATATTGAAGCTGGGCGCACGTGGTGGGATGGAGTAAGTATACATGTTCTCCATGGATGGCAACAGATGGCAGACAGTGTAAATGGGGCTTTCAGCATCAGTGTACAAATCTTGAGGTCGACTACACACCGGCACTGGGCATCCTCTCACTGTCACAGATTCAATGGAGAGCCGCTCTTTGGACAGGACGTCACCAATATCCTCCAACATCTCAGTGTCACAAAACATGTTCTCACCTTGGTCACATGGAGACTAGGAGAGACATAGAACAAGTGGTTTAAAACAAGGTATTGTGTATTCTGAACAGTTCTTGAAAAGGGTTAAGAAGCTCTCTGCGGATTTGAGCAGGAAACTCTATATCAAACCTCAGCACAATAGCAACAAACATAATGTGAAGATTCTCAGGATTGACTGTAGCTTTAGAAGGGTTCAGAACCACACAAGACTGTAAGTTTGGTCAACAGATTGTCTCTTTTGATTTGAGAATTTTTCTGAGTCTAGAATCACCTTTGCTCTACACCAGTGTTTCTCAACTCATCTAAAATATTCTGAGAGGTGGGCCTCAAGAACTGGCATTGAGAAACGCTGCTCTAATGCTATGATTCTTATTAAACTGTATAGCATAGAAAAACAAAATCCACACAAGTCTTTTTCAAACAGAATTACAGAAAGATCTCATTGTCCTTGACAGGCCTCAGAAACCAGTGAAGCTCCAGCGAGTGGGAGACACTGTATATAAAAATCATCAGACAAATGAAGAGCAAAACGTACTAGGACGTTTGCGTCTGTGGCTCGCAGTCGTTTCACAGGAGAGAAAGACACATTCTCCACTTCCCTCTTTGTTCTCTGCAGCACATGCGTTATGGCTGTAATGAAACAGAACATTATTTTCCAGTAACAGCTTCCTGTTACTATTTACAAGTCATAACTGCATACATGTAGTTACCTGGACATTCTGTTTCAATTTGATATTGCTGAGCCTGTGGAGAATTATATAATAGAGTAATATAATAAGAAATACAGAATTGTGGATTTATTAAAGTCTGATGGAGCAAGTCATGTGTGACATGGCCCATTATGAAATACAACATAATGTCATATAATATGTACCTGAATCTCTTGATGGCGTTTCTGCATGATCAGCTCTTTGACAGTGTTCTTGACGCGCACACCTTGATACCGACTCAGTTTCCCCGCGCTGTGCTCTTCCACTTAGAAGGGAAAGACTTTAATTAAACGTTAGTCACTTTAATCAGTTTAATTACTGCCCTCTGAAATCTACTGAAAACATTATCACATGATTACACATGTCGTGTGTCTTTTGATCCCTCTATCCAACACCATAGATTTTATTCACCAACATTATTTTCTCTATACGGTCCGTGTAAATACACCAATTCAGTTTGGTTAATAAATAATTAAAATGGTCTCATAATTATTCTTTTTTTCCCCCTACCGTTGACGCTGTTTTGGGGGCTACCCGCATTGCTCCAGCTCTGATCCGAATTAGAGCTCGGAGATCCGACTGACAGACTCGGTTCTGTGGGAGATGAACATCCGTAGAACGACAACAGGTGGACCGGACTCGTCATAACATCGCTGTCCCAGTCCAGAAGACCCGAGAATCCCTCAGAAACTCGATCAATGATCATTTTCTCTTGCTGTGACTCGCGTTTGCTCTGAATGACGCGACGCAACGTTTACTCAAGAACTTATTTGCGAGTGACGTTATTCGTGATGTCAGGGCACTCCTTCAGCCAAGAGAGATTAGCATAATTACATACGTACAGACCTCAATAAGGTATTGAAGATAAAATGGATAATTGAGTACATCAAAAGATACTGTATGGAATATATTCCCCAATTGTATGTTTAATTCTCTGGGTGGCATTAATTTTCTTTTAAAACGTAATTTTTCATGTTTGGTTAATAAATAATTAAAATGGTCTCATAATTATTCTTTTTTTCCCCCTACCGTTGACGCTGTTTTGGGGGCTACCCGCATTGCTCCAGCTCTGATCCGAATTAGAGCTCGGAGATCCGACTGACAGACTCGGTTCTGTGGGAGATGAACATCCGTAGAACGACAACAGGTGGACCGGACTCGTCATAACATCGCTGTCCCAGTCCAGAAGACCCGAGAATCCCTCAGAAACTCGATCAATGATCATTTTCTCTTGCTGTGACTCGCGTTTGCTCTGAATGACGCGACGCAACGTTTACTCAAGAACTTATTTGCGAGTGACGTTATTCGTGATGTCAGGGCACTCCTTCAGCCAAGAGAGATTAGCAAAATTACATACGTACAGACCTCAATAAGGTATTGAAGATAAAATGGATAATTGAGTACATCAAAAATAAAGATACTGTATGGAATATATTCCCCAATTGTATGTTTAATTCTCTGGGTGGCATTACTTTTCTTTTAAAACGTAATTTTTCATGTTGACATTTCATCTGTGAAATGGTATGCGAGAGTAATCTCATTAGAACAGTTTTGAGGTAAATTGATTCAAAGGTGAATTTTCTGATTTAAAAAAAAAAAGCTGTTACATTACGTTGAATATCAAAAGGTTATATGTAGCCTAATTTTTTACTGCAGACTAAGGGTAGAATAATTTACTTAGATCTGAGGAAAGAAATATATATGTATATATATATATATATTGTGTGTGAGGGGGCCCCGCACAGAACGGACCGGATTCATTCAAATTAAACTGCCAAGATGCCATTTAGTTTATGGCATTTTTTGCCCGAAAATGAAATTATTAGGATTAATTTGGCCTTTAGATAAAAAATATGTAAATTTGGTACAGTTTATCAGTATATGGACATTGTTCTTAAGGGGGGCTTCTTCCCCCATCTTACCCTTCTGTTAGTCAGTTGCTTCTTGAACATGGTATGCATTTGTCATACTCAGAACTCCTTAAAAAATCCAACCAAACCAAAAGACTATGCTGTTATTTTTGGTTATGATACCTTGTAGTCTTGGATAATGAGCTCCATCTAGTGGTACTAGTGTTAGTAAGAGCAGTGGTTCTTAATCCTGGTCCTGGGGACCCCCTGCTCTGCACATTTTGCATGTCTTACATTTTGGATTTTTGGTGGGGAGGGGGAATCTGTTAAAGAATCTGATTCATCTTTTTTTTGTTTTGTTTTTTACAGTGTGAATACTGTAAAACTGATTAGCCAAATTGTGAACATTTCATAAAATATATATAATTTTTTGGTTTTCAATGGTTCAAATATCATCAAAACAACATTAAGAGAGTTTTCTTATGAACATGGTTTCTTATGAACATGGTTTGCCTTTGTCATACTCAAAACTCCTAAAAAATACAACCAAACCAAGTCGGTTGGGGATTAAGAATCACTGAGTTAGAGATCCAGTAGCTGCAAGACATGAAGGTATAAATATTGTTATAGTCCACACATTAATACGAAGTTAGCATTTCATACTTTTTAAAATTACTTCTAAAGTGAACAATTAAAATGTAATCAAAACAAATTACATTTTGGTGCAGAACACAAATAAATACATGTCTTTCAACTGTGTGCTAAAGTACTGATGGAAATTACCACAATGGTGAAAGTAAAACTTTATTTACAAAAATGATTTTTAAAATATATAACAGAGAAAAAAAACAATAAAAATGTTAAATAAATTAACACTTATGCCACACTGACCACTTGTTGCAGCACATACTGTAAATATCCAGATGCACACATACAAATATTTACAATAAAGGCTATTCAGCTTTCAAATGGTTGAAACTGCAGCAGACTATCAAATCAATTCACATTTATTTCACATACCTACATACTTCTCTACAGTCTTTACCATGAGGAGAGAGATCAGATGGATCTTGAGGTGTTCCTGTTCTGTCACCCGTTCCTTTATCCTCTTCCTCCTCCTCGTCCTGTCGCTGCACAGATGAGAGATACTGCTCTAACAGACTGCCATCTTGACTGTCCCCCGTGGCTGCTGTCAGAGGCCCAAGAGAGCGCACTGTTTCTGGAGATCCAGTCGTGGCCGTGCTGCTCAGGCTGTTGTCCAGTGCTGCCTGTCGCTCTCCAGGGGAATGAAAACCAGACTCAGGGATGGAGATCTCAGTGTGGATAGGAGTTGCTGCAGGAATGCTGGGATCTAATGCAGTACTCTTTGCCACATTGAGCTGCTCGTTAACAGACGACTGCCACTCCAGCACGACCTGAAGCTGTTTGACAAAGAGAGCACAGACAAAAGTGAAAATAGTCAATTTTGATGATTCACAGGCATTTTCGTGACTCATCATTCATTTCCCAGCTGAAGATGGCTTATAATAGTGGCCTTACTGTGATAACATTAGTAGTATTAGTCATGACCATATCTCATGGTCATCTTCATACTGACCTGCTTCCACAGGAACTTCACAGCTTCTTCTTGCACACGTCTCTGTAGTCGGTCTTCTTCTTGTTGCTTGCGCACCCTGCAAAACATACTAGTTACAGCAAAATACTTCACACTGTTTAAGCTTACGTTATTGTTGAAGTTGTTTTAGTGTGTTGAACTAATCAGAAAACAGTGATTCACAAATGTACCAGAATGATTCAGGACCATTAAGATAAAACTGCATCACTTTCCTTCCTTTACACCTTATAACCTGATGGGCAAACATATGATGTGTTGAACCGTGAAGTGTTTCACCTTTCCAGTTCTACGGTCAAGTGGACAATGTGATCCTGCATCCTACGCAAGCGGATCTCAGCACGCACTTCTTTGGCTTGTGGGTGGCAGTACCGCGTCCAGTGTCCCCTCCACCAAGACTGAATCCTTACAGCTGCATCATGTGGTTCACATTGTTTTACTTTACACTGCAGCACAGCAGCTTTCTGCATCCCAGTCCACTTTGAATCCTCCACAGTACCGTTCTGTAACCCAGCATCACCATTAAATGCATGCTGCTGCCCGTTAATGTCGGAGCAGGCAGTTCTGTCAATGTGGTCAACATGATCTGATCCCTGTGTCAGAGTGAGGACAGCTCTATCTACTGACTCCTCCTTGGATGGGTGGTACTGAGTGGATGTGGGAGGAGCCAGAGAATCATCAAACTCCTCTTCACCGCTATCAGGAGCTGAAGCAGGATGAACAGCAGTGTTAAAGGGCAGAAAAGCAGACTCGGAGGACAGCAGACTACCCTGAAGCTTCTCCTCATCAGTATGCACATCCTCCAGAGTCATCATGTCTTCAGCAGCAGGTGGAAGCCGGGCAGCAGCAACTACGGGTGAAGACACAGAGTCCATCCACGTGTTTACCTGAACTCCTGGATTCACATCTATAATCATAATAGACAATTAATCACTACAGGAGAAAATGACACGAAAAACACAGAAGGGCAGATTCATTAAAGATGAATTAGTGCCTGATTCACTAAAATAATTATGTACATTCAACAACAACAAATTTTATTTCAGTCCTCACAAACAATTTTTTTTATTAAATTAATAAATATACATAATGACAAAAAAAGACGAAAAAAATGTAGGCTGAACCCTTTGCTTATTATGCCTACCCTTTTTACATATTTATCTAATGAGCATGACTTTTCTCACTGGATTTATTTTATGCAAAATAAACAGAAACGGTTATATAATTTTCCAAAATGTGCATACTACATAGCTACGAAGGTACACATTTCAGACATTAATACAATAGTTTGAATATTACATACACAAATTATTCATATTGAGTTATAATTATCACCTCACTTTTAAACAATTTCTTGAATTTACAAAGTATACCATACATTTTTAATTCCTTGTCACGATTATTTCATCGATTTACCCCTTTCACAGATATGCATCTATTTTTTTTATAATTTTTTAAAACATGTACATTCCATTTAGTTTATACTTACCTTCTTTCATTTCAAACAGCCTCTGATTTACAATTTGGAAGCAAATTATTGTATACATTATACATTATCTGTGCAGTGTAAAAATCAACTAAATCAACAACTTTTAAAGCATTTAATTTAATAAATAATATATTTGTTGGTTCGCAACAGTCAACCCGTGTTACAATCCTTATTGCTGTCTTCTGTAATGTATATTGGATTTATGTAGGTTTTGTATGACCCCATACCTCCACACAGTAAGTAACGTATGGAACATATGGAGTGAACAGTACAATATATATAATGAGGTTTGATTAAAAAAAAAATTGTGTTTAATACTGCAATAGATTCAGACACTTTTGTTTTTACATTATTTATATGTGGTATCCAGCATAATTTATGATCAACTATAACACCCAGAAATCTATTTTCATACACTCTTTTAAAACTAATTGTTCAATTTCCACTGTATTCAGAAGCTGTTCCAAATTTGTCCCTAAACAATATAAATTTGTGTCATCAGCAAACAGAACAATTTGTAATACTTTAGACACTTTAAAAATATCATTTATATACAGTACAAACAATTTGTAGCCTAGCACCAAACCTTGTGGAAATACCACAAGTGACTTTCATTAAATCCGATTTAACATTACATATTTGTACAAACTGATAGCTGTCATCAAGGTAATTTCTTAACCAAGAGAAGGCTTTTGCTCTTACATCATATCTCTCCAGTATCATCATAAATAAACTGTGATCAATAGTGTCAAAAGCTTTTTTTTAATCTAGGATCATCCCCACAGTATATTCATTATCATCCACTGCAGTGGAAATATCTTCTTCCATTGTGATTGACCTATTTGCTCCAAAGCCAAACTGATGTTAACTCAATAAATTATGTCTATTTATAAAATGATCAAGCCTGCGTACATATAATTTCTCTTAAATTTTTGAGAACTGGGAAACAGAGAAATTGATCTGTAATTGGAAAAAAATATGTCCACTCCACTTTTTAAAATTTGAATCAGGCAATGATGCAAACTTGCCCATAAAAATATCACTGATGCCAATGTGCACTGAAATTACATAGATGCAAATATATAAATGGAATCATTTTGTATGTGGAGTATGTGGAAAAATGCCTACAGAAAGGAATCTGTGACCTCATTTAAACATTGGAGTCAACACTGCACCCACTAAACAGGACTGCAGTTTGCTGGTGAAAGAGATGCAGACATTTGTGCTGACAAAGGGTTTAGTGAATTCCTCCTTGAGTCTGTTATCTGACCTGCCTGAGCGATGACATCCCCGTCTTTGTTCTTGTGGATGCGCCTCTGCTGCACGTCTAGATGTGTGGGGCGAGATGGACTCGAGCAGCAGTGACGTGTTTGCTGCATCTGTTTCTGATGCTGTAGGCTGAACCCTTTGCTTATTATGCCTACCCTTTTTACATATTTATCTAATGAGCATCACTTTTCTCACTGGATTTATTTTATGCAAAATAAACAGAAACGGTTATATAATTTTCCAAAATGTGCATACTACATAGCTACGAAGGTACACATTTCAGACATTAATACAATAGTTTGAATATTACATACACAAATTATTCATATTGAGTTATAATTATCACCTCACTTTTAAACAATTTCTTGAATTTACAAAGTATACCATACATTTTTAATTCCTTGTCACGATTATTTCATCGATTTACCCCTTTCACAGATATGCATCTATTTTTTTTATAATTTTTTAAAACATGTACATTCCATTTAGTTTATACTTACCTTCTTTCATTTCAAACAGCCTCTGATTTACAATTTGGAAGCAAATTATTGTATACATTATACATTATCTGTGCAGTGTAAAAATCAACTAAATCAACAACTTTTAAAGCATTTAATTTAATAAATAATATATTTGTTGGTTCGCAACAGTCAACCCGTGTTACAATCCTTATTGCTGTCTTCTGTAATGTATATTGGATTTATGTAGGTTTTGTATGACCCCATACCTCCACACAGTAAGTAACGTATGGAACATATGGAGTGAACAGTACAATATATATAATGAGGTTTGATTAAAAAAAAATTTGTGTTTAATACTGCAATAGATTCAGACACTTTTGTTTTTACATTATTTATATGTGGTATCCAGCATAATTTATGATCAACTATAACACCCAGAAATCTATTTTCATACACTCTTTTAAAACTAATTGTTCAATTTCCACTGTATTCAGAAGCTGTTCCAAATTTGTCCCTAAACAATATAAATTTGTGTCATCAGCAAACAGAACAATTTGTAATACTTTAGACACTTTAAAAATATCATTTATATACAGTACAAACAATTTGTAGCCTAGCACCAAACCTTGTGGAAATACCACAAGTGACTTTCATTAAATCCGATTTAACATTACATATTTGTACAAACTGATAGCTGTCATCAAGGTAATTTCTTAACCAAGAGAAGGCTTTTGCTCTTACATCATATCTCTCCAGTATCATCATAAATAAACTGTGATCAATAGTGTCAAAAGCTTTTTTTTAATCTAGGATCATCCCCACAGTATATTCATTATCATCCACTGCAGTGGAAATATCTTCTTCCATTGTGATTGACCTATTTGCTCCAAAGCCAAACTGATGTTAACTCAATAAATTATGTCTATTTATAAAATGATCAAGCCTGCGTACATATAATTTCTCTTAAATTTTTGAGAACTGGGAAACAGAGAAATTGATCTGTAATTGGAAAAAAATATGTCCACTCCACTTTTTAAAATTTGAATCAGGCAATGATGCAAACTTGCCCATAAAAATATCACTGATGCCAATGTGCACTGAAATTACATAGATGCAAATATATAAATGGAATCATTTTGTATGTGGAGTATGTGGAAAAATGCCTACAGAAAGGAATCTGTGACCTCATTTAAACATTGGAGTCAACACTGCACCCACTAAACAGGACTGCAGTTTGCTGGTGAAAGAGATGCAGACATTTGTGCTGACAAAGGGTTTAGTGAATTCCTCCTTGAGTCTGTTATCTGACCTGCCTGAGCGATGACATCCCCGTCTTTGTTCTTGTGGATGCGCCTCTGCTGCACGTCTAGATGTGTGGGGCGAGATGGACTCGAGCAGCAGTGACGTGTTTGCTGCAGCTGTTTCTGATGCTGTCTGTAGACACACACATACTGATGATTAGTGCAGCTCCACCAATCAGGATTTGCTGTGGTTTAAATGGTTTGTTTTGGATGCTACCTTTGTTTGTTGAGGATTCGCTCAAGTTTAGCATCCTCTGCTGACTCCAAGGCAGTTGTGGCTGTCAGGGGACATGTGGATGCCAAATATTGGACCAGCTGTGCGTGCTGTCCGGGGTGAAACATACGACCTTTACCTTGACTGTAGAGCCATTCTCCTTTCAGTCTAGAGACATTGCAGAGTGTTGTCATTAGTAATGCAGCTGCTTTCTCAAGGTTACATATCGCATAAATCAGTGGTTTTCAAGTGGTGGTCAGTGTTTCCCACAGACATACACTCTATGTGTGGCGGCACAGAAAATTTGATTTTATCTGAATATGTAATGTCACTCACTGTCCGGGACCACGATTGTTATTTGAAAATGTTAACTTTAACGGAAGGAACCAGATTTGCCGACTCGTACACACTCACTGATCTGACAGGAGTGGCCTGACACACCTACCAGATCAGAGCGTGTATAGTAAATAGAAACTGAGAGCATGTAAATCTTTAGATGCCTATAACTATGTACTAACAGTGGCAAGTGTAAGCAAATGCAACTACTTGAACACACAACTGACACATAACATGGGCCTTCACTGTTCCCTCTGTCTACAATTGCACTTATGGCAATTGCAGAAAGTGAGATGACACAAACGGTTTCCTTTATGTTTAGCCTCTGGTCGTTAGTTAACTCGTTCCCCAATTTCTGATTAGGTGGGCATGCATGAGAAATCTTTAGACTCAGAACCAAACCATAATCCATACCAACAAAAGACAATAGTTTATTTAACTTTAACTGATATTAAGTGTGCGCTGCAAATGTAAGCATTTTTGATGTTCGTTTCTGTCCAGTCCGCTCGTTTTACGATTTAACCACAGCTTTCGTCGTTTTTTTGTCTGGCAATGGCAGCAGGTATGCAATAAAATTTCAAATTGGAGCGTGTACTCCATCAATTCTGACACTTAAAGATTACATTTTAAGCTCCTTATGTAGCCGACTCTGTGCTCGTTTGTATTGGCCGCCTCCAGTTATCCCTTTGTTTTGCCTCCAGATAATGCTGTGACGTAATTGTGACGTCGGCACTAAAAAGGTCTATAGGAAAGATGAAATGAAAATGACATCGAAGCTTTTCTAAAGAGAGTCAGTTCCGTTCAAAGATGCTTTCATATAAAAACACCCGCACCACGTTTTGATTTTTAAACATGCATTGCTCATGTTTATTCAACGAAGTCAAAGCCTTTTGGAAAATCTATTTGTGGTGGTCAGTTTTGGAAAATTAAGGGGTGGTGAAAATGGGGTTGAATAAACATATGTGACAGAAACTAAGGATATTTGTACACTACTTGAAATGCTAGATAATTGTTTAGAGGTTGGTGAAATCCCTCAGAACCAGGATATTAGATAGTCCGCAATTTTTTGTTGTATTGTTGATGTGGTGCACTAACTGAAAAAGTTTGAGACCAGCAAACAGCTAATGCTAACCCTGTAAAATTAGAAGAGTGCATTTCTTAAAGTACTGTCAAATGCAAAATGATGTGACAGTCTGTGCAAAATGATTTGTAGCACAACAGTAAAACACAGATTTAAACACAGACTGTAATTCTTGTACCGAAAAAGACATCTAACTTACCCCTCTTTTTGTGAAACCACATATCCATCCAGCACCTTCAAACTGAGACACCAGCTCACCACATACGGGCGATAATCACAGCCGGGCAGAGACGGTGTGGCCATGACACATGGGTTACTCATCATGGACAGCTGCTCTAGGCTGTGCAATGGAGCTAAATATGACACCTGGAAGTGAGATACACAAAGAAAAGAAAAAAACAGTAACATCTACAAAACAAAATCAATGATTAGGGCTATTTATTTAAACTTTTAATCTAAATAATTATAATTAAATAATAATGAATTACATTTTACAGTACAGCACTTCTGAGGAGAAAAGCCTTCAAATGAAGATAATTCAAAGACATGACATCTAAAAGTACTGAACAAACACAAAGTGGCCAATATACTACTGAATATGAATTGGTCACTGGTCTACAGTCCACATCAATCTCTTTCTGAAATAGATTTAAGAGTTGTTCATACAGGTTGCTGTTGAATTGCATCTGTGCTATTTTCATAATGGTGGTCTGTGTAGATGTGCAAACTTTTGGCCATTCATTGTTTTTTAGCATTTCTTGTGTCACGATTGACATATTTTCAGACGTTGTGTTAAAATCAGAACGCATTCTGTGTGATCACTCTCCAGGGCTTAACAATAGGCCCGGCAACCAAGTGAGATGTTCAGGCTAGTTGACATAACTTTCACTTGCTCTATTGTTTGTCATTGAACCTTGCATTTATTAATCTGGTGTATGCCATGCAAACTTAAACATCTGGTACTGTGTGATGAACATTGATATTGAGAATTATTCTAAATGAAATACATCACATAATGTAATCTAGATTTTGTTTAAAGGGGTCATATGATGCGATTTAAATTTTTCCTTTCTCTTTTGTTTTACAAGCTCTTGGTGCATAAAGAAGATCTGTAAAGTTGCAAAGACTAAAGTCTCAAATCCACAAATACACAAAATAATGTTCTTTTTAGCAACATCATATGACCCCTTTAAACTGCAAGACTGGCACTCATAGTATCAGTTAATGTGAGTAACATTAATCCATAATGTTTTTCCTCATATGGCACTGTTTTCCAGCAAATGTCCATTCTAGTACACCCCCAAAACAAATTCAAGACACTGTAAAAGAGCATAATAGGACCCCTTTAAAAATGAAAAGAAGCAGGTTTTTGCGATCATTAATGGAAACTCCTGGAAAGTCCAAGGATCCAGTAAGCGAATTCAAACAGTTGGACAAAACAGCGCTAATGCAGTGAAAAACACGGCCCATTTCATCAGAGATTGTGGAGAGAATAGTGACTCACGTCCAGATGTCAGTAAATTATTCTTTTCATTGTGTATTTGGATTAAAAGCAAGAATGTTTTATAATGGACGAAAAAAAAAAAAAAAAAAAAAAAAAAAAAAAAAAAAGGGGGGGGGGGGGAGAGATACCGGCACTTCTTTTTTTCCACTTCAAGCACTGAGTACTGTACTTAACGGTGGTAGCTTAAATTGCTTGTGAAAATAACATTTTAAACAAATTTTTAAAAATGTACACAAATGGTCATGATTAATCGTGAACATTTTAAAATACTTTTTAGTACATTAAAAATTCACACTAAATAAATGAGACATGAAATGGAAGTTGTGATCATCATTTCTTCCGTATTGTTATTAGACTTGTGCCGGTATTCGGTAATGCGATATATCACGGTAATGAATATGCACGATCGTGGGCACTTCTAAATACCGTGAATAATTATATATTACAAATTATTCAGAATACTTTTTTTTACTTTTCCCATAAACTGGTCAAAATGCACAACACCGCTGTATGCTGCGTGAAAGACGCGTGCGCACTCTGATGTAAATAAGCGCGGA
>NW_015639765.1:15045-15161 GCF_001515625.1 Sinocyclocheilus rhinocerous | reverse complement strand
GATGAAAGCGCTGAAAGCGCACTTTCACTCTCTGACAGCAGATGGCGCTAAATTGCAGCAATAATAATATTAATAATAATTATAATACATTTATTAAATGCAGCCGTTACCCCGGA
>NW_015639765.1:9126-14928 GCF_001515625.1 Sinocyclocheilus rhinocerous | reverse complement strand
TAATAGGGATGCACCGATACCGATACTCAGCTCCTGTACTCGTACTCGTACTCGTTAAAATGCCCTGATACCAAACGCCGATACCACACAGCATGTGATAAGCGCCATATTCAAACAAAGAAACACAGACAGCAGAACAACAGACAGCAGAAAGGAGTTAAGTATGTCTACTACGAAATCTATTTCTGAAAATATCACAGTTAGGATATTTATAACGAGTGGTTCCCGGCATTATTACAGCGCGTGATTACAGTATACTAAGCCGCTGCAATGGAGCAGCACCAACTAGCAATTAATCGCAACATGAAAATTTGATACCGACATATCCCTAATTGTTATATATATCCAAGTAAAAAGGCTTCTTGAACAAGAAAAAAAATGTAGGGTGGGAGTTGAATTTGTCCAATAGGGAATTTATTTGGATTGTTGTCATTTGCCAATTGCTACAATGTCATGTGAGTAACAGCTTGTACCCATGGGCGTAGCTTGTGGGGGGGCCAGGGCCATATAATGTAGTTAATAATACATGTAAAAGTTAACACGTAAAAGTTAATACATTTTAAATTGTTATTGTAAGTAAATTAATAAATCAAAACAAACTTAACGTCTCCCTCAATCTCATTTGGGTAAGAATTGTCACGTGACGAATCTGCATTTCGGTGGGATTTACTATAGCAAAACTAAAATGTGTTTAAAAGTACGTCTGACCAAATCCACCGGTTCGGTTTGTGCTTGTACTGCACTTGCGCCAGCGCACGTCATCAGAGAAGAGAAGAGATGCAAGTGGGAAGTTATTTTGATTAAAGATTATGAGGGCACATGAATGTAAAAAATTGATGTGCACAGACAATATTCCATTAAAAAACTAAGAACTGTCAATTTTGATTTTATGATTGGTGACTAACTTGTGTAATTGACAATGATAATAATTAATGCATAGCAGAAATTAATGCATAGCAAAACAATACATTAACAAAAACAAGTTTTCTGAGGTTTGTGTTGCTAGTACAATTGTTAGCACAGTTGTTAAGTTGTTTCCATTGTCTTTCTGTTGCACTTTACCTCAGTCAGGTCTCTGATCTCATTCTCTGCTAGCGACAGGACAGTTAGGTTCGTTGGTAGGTGGGCAGGAACAGTACGTAGAGTCGTGATGATGTTTCCATGCAGAAGAAGAGTCTGAAAAGGGTGAGACAGGTCTTAAATATCAGTTACAGAATTACATTTTTTTTCTGTATGTTGGGTCAGTAATCTTATAAATTATTCCTCTTAACACATTATGAGAAATTTACAAATGATTTGTCTTTCAAGACAAATGGCAAATACCTTTAACGCTGAGAGCTTTGTGAGGTCTCCTATGTGAGAAATATTATTATCTGACATATCAAGATGTTGAAGGGAAGCACAATTGTTGAGCTGCTCAATGACCTGGACAAACACAGACAGATGTGACACTGATTCAGATGAGGCCAGGAAACATTTTCAGCCTAATTTTCAATTAAATACATGGTAAATGCATGTACTGTGAAAAACACCTTTATGTTGTTTCCAGCTAGATTGAGCCATTCCAGATGAACCAGGTCCTTCAGTCCCTCAATATATCCGATACTGTTGTTTGGGAGATTCAGAGTTCGTAAGTGAATCAGCTTTGAGACACCCATCATGCGTACCAGACGGTTGCAGGCCGCAGACAGCTGTTAACAGACAGTAGGTTACAGACACTTCACAGAAAACATTTATACTAATGATAGGTGTAAGTTGTGGTGTGGTTGTTGGTGTGAATTAGGGTTGGGCCGATAGACGATGCCATCCAATGGCTGACAGACAACACGATGTTAAGCTGACATCGTGATTCCCCCCACCCCACCCCACCCGCAATCCGCCGCATCCCAGTTCCGGAAATGAAGTGTACTACGGAAACCCTAAAGGGAATAAATAGCCTACGAGATGGGAGAATAAAAAAAATATTTCAATACTTTTTCTCGCAATGATATCATTGGGTAAGTATAGGCGACTGTATATAAATTGCGGGCATCAGGGAGCCGCTATTGAAACCGCTTTCGATTGCGCACTCTCATTTTACTTTCACTTTCACTTTTGAGATTCGCAACAAAAGTGAACCTCATCGTCCATCACGATGTTTCACTGTAGACATAGTCCGATGCAAATTTGGTAGACATCGCCCAACCCTAGTGTGAATCCAACATACCTGCTGAAGAACTTGATTACGCTCCAGGTGCTCCAGCTTAATAATGTGGTTTTGGTCCAGAATAAGAGTGTGTGACTCGACGTGACTGAAAATCTTCGGATTCAGTTTGTGGAGACTCTGATTGGAAAGGTCTAATAAACCTGGACCTGAATAATAACAGCAAAGGACAAAACACAAATACGCTACATGAACAAGAGATATCTGCACTTACAACACACTTTAAATGTAAAATAATTATTCCAAAGCCAAAAGAAGAGTCAAACAAATTGGACAGAGGTTTATTAACCTCTGCGGAGTCTCCAGGCCAGGGCCAGCAGACTGAAGGACAGCTTCATCCATCAGGCTGTCAGGAAGCTGAACTCCCTCCCGACCTTGCCCCCCCTCCCCTCTTTTGCCCCACGCACCACTGAACTCTGACCCTCTGACGGACTCTCCCACTCCCCCCTCCCAAATACACACACACATGGGTGTACAGCAATACACAATAAAGCGCTATATAAATGCATCATTCATTCAGTTATTCGCCCTTCTGTGTATTAACTCAAATCTGCTGTTGTCGACTAGAACCTGGATCTGAGCTTCTCTTGACAGAAGGAATAACGCGCATCCACAGATTCCAGTACGAATAAACCCCATACTAACAGATCAGGTCTTATAAACAGCAGATATGTAAATAAAATCATGTCAGCTAATCAGTGATATAACAGCAGATTTCTGCACATTATGACAAAAACAGATCAGATGTCAAGTTCGTCACGAGCTCTACACGCTGCATGTTAAAAATGATATTCCACACACACAACGGCAACATGGTGTCTGTCTGCAATTGAAATACTGCAGTGTAAGATGTCCATCAAATCAATCGTTTGGAATAATCGGTTTTATTTAGCATACCTTCGTAATTTGACATCTGGAGCAACGGATCAACGATGATCTCTCCGTCAGTCGCCGCCATACTTCCCGCTTGTGTCACCGCCAGGCAACCGATCGTCTATTTGATTGGATAAAAGAATCTGGACATAATAATAATTTTAGATATTTTTATAAGAACGCTGGTTATATTCTTATATCAAGCCTATGTTTAGCTTGAAAAAATAGTTTGCATTTGGAAAACAAGCTCCTTTATAAACCGCTTACCCATAATTCCTTTTCCTCTTCCCCATCTGAAACGCCGCCATGAAGTGAGTGTAGTCTGTGTTCATCAATAAACATCTTAAAAGTTATCTTGGGAAGCGCTTGTAAAAGTGTTCACGTGTTAATAATAAATATGATGTATATATAATAACTCTTATTTTTGATGTGTAGGGTCGAGCTGTGCAGTTTTAGTGGATATAAAATTTATCCCGGCCATGGCCGGCGGTACGCCAGGATCGACGGAAAGGTAAATGCACAAACTATAGTTGTATTTGATTGTACTATTGCGTTTTATTCCGTGTTGATCGATGTATAGTTCCTAGCATGTTGTGATGTGAACATTTATGTCCGGCAATCTTCAGTTTGGTTATTTACGGGGGCAGTCGTGGCCTAATATAGTTAGGGGAGGGAGTGAACGTACTGCGCTCTCTTCCACCTTCAATACCACGACTGAGCAAAGGCACCGAACCCTCAACTGCTCCCCGGGCGCCACAGCAAAAATGGCTGCCCACTTCTCCGGGTGTTTGTTCACTACTCACTGCTGTGTGTGTGTGTGTGTACTTTGATGGGTTAAACGCAGAGCACTAATTCCGAGTATGGGACACCATGACACAATCTGTATTGTTAAAAGCGCTATATAAATAAAGGTGACTTGACTTGACCATACTTTGCTACACATCACTGTCACTTTCAATGTAGTGCTGGCCTGTTGGCTAACTACAGTCCTAACCAGAGTAAATGATTGGATAGTGATTGTGAACCCTGTGTGTTTGGTTTAAGCTCATGTTTGAAACCAAAACAGTGGGGGTTACAATGGTGTAAGAAACATGTTGTCTTTGTTTTGTTATAGTCTGAGATGATATTTGACTGTGAACTGAATAAATCTAACATCAGTGTGGTTTTATTAGTGGATTAATGGTGTTGCTTCATGTAAATCCTCTTCTGCAGGTTTTCCAGTTCCTGAATGCTAAATGTGAGTCTGCTTTCCTGTCCAAGAGGAACCCCAGACAGATCAACTGGACCGTTCTGTACCGGCGTAAACACAAGAAGGGCCAGTCTGTGAGTTTGACCAATACACGCTTCTCTAACCCTTCAGAATAGAGTAACAGGCTGCATCCTGTCAGAAGTGTTCAGTTACTGACAGTGTTTTTCTGTATAATGGTACCTTGTGTCTAATGATACAATTTTAGAGCTTTAGAGACAAACAGGTAAATATTTAATGAATACAGTGGTGATTCTCAGATCAATTAACAACTTTCAGCTGCTCATTCAGATGTAATTTTTATTCTTTCCACCAACCACATGTGCAGGATTGTGGGACATAATAGGCAATGCAGGAAACATCTATGAGCCCTCAATAACTTCCTAGATGAAGGCATCTCAAACTGATATGTGACTGAAATTGGGACATGGCTTGATTACTTGTGTGTGTGTGTAATGCATGTTGAGTGAGTGACTGGAAATTATGCTTCAGGGTTTTTCCTGGGTCAAAAATGGTTTTCGGTGGTGGCTGACGGCCATCCACACACACAGTAAAAAGTGTCCTACCCACGTGATCTGCGAGCCCAATACTGACAATACATTTTAAATAAATACAAAGAAACCGTTTGTGATTTATTTTTTATTTTTATTTTTTTAAATTATCCTACTTACTAAATGTAAAAAAATCACTTGTTGATAAAAGTGCTTAAAACTATTTTACATGTGAACGTCACCATTAACAAAGTAGTTAGAAAAAAAAAAGAATTGGTCATTGTTTACACTTGGTTGCTTTTTTTTTTGTTTTGTTTTTTGGCCAGACTGTAGCTTAGAATTAAGTTTTACCAACCTCTTCCAAATTAGGCTCTCACTGTCATCCTTTCTTGCTCTCTTTGCAAAAAAAAAAGCTGTGATTTTTCCACTGGCCTTCATAGCTTTGTAAGAATATAATTTATCTTATCCTGATAATTATTTTGGTATATAATCATCAATAAATATTAAAGAGTATCATAAAAAACGTAGCATTGAAAAATGAATTAAACTAATAGTCTAATTTTCTACCATATACAATTGAATAAAATTAGCATCTAGCTAACAGCAACATGCTTTGTGCATTGGTCTGGTTTCACCTCACTCCAGTCTAAATGAAATTATTTTATAGGTAATTTACTACACATTGTCATATAAATAACATGAAAATACTGTGGATTATTAAGGCTAAATCTAACTAACCACTCTTGCTATGTAAACACACTTACTTCTGAGGTTTTCTGAGTAAATGATTTGTTATACACCGATTCAGACAGTGATGTCTCATGACTTCAGTGTTGAATAGATCAGGGGTTTTTTAACCATTCATTAAAATGAATCGGTTCAGGAGTCATTAGGTCGTGAATCGGACATTTGAAAATATTTGTCAACACCGAAAACACTTCATCACTGGATAGGATTTATTTTTTTTTTTTTTTTTTTAAGGGGTTTGT